>NW_027316090.1:512500-730000 GCF_026437365.1 Eucyclogobius newberryi
CAATGACCTCCTGCACAATGACCTCCAGCACAATGACCTCCTGCACAATGACCTCCAGCACAATGACCTCTAGCACAGTGACCTTCAGCACAATGACCTCTAGCACAATGACCTCCAGCACAATGACCTCCTGCACAATGACCTCCAGCACAATGACCTCCAGCACAATGACCTCCTGCACAATGACCTCCAGCACAATGACCTCCAGCACAATGACCTCTAGCACAGTGACCTCCAGCACAATGACCTCTAGCACAATGACCTCCAGCACAATGACCTCCTGCACAATGACCTCCTGCACAATGACCTCCTGCACAATGACCTCGGTTTGTTCAGGGTTAAGAAGCAGATCATTAAGTGTCCTCCAGGTTTTTATCTCCTTCACACGAGCTCTAAGTCTGTCTCCTTGATCGCTCTGATCAGGTTCATTGATAAATACAGCTGAGTGTTAATGCCATGTGACCTGATCATGTGACCTGATCATGTGACCTGATCATGTTGCCTAACGGCAGCATATAAAGAGTAAACAGAATTGGACCGAGTACTGACCCCTGTGGCACACCGTAAATTACTTTAGAGCCTTGTGAGGAGCTCTGGTTTACATGAACAAATTGGAACCTATCAGATAGATAGGATTTAAACCAGCTGAGGGCGGGGCCTCTGAGGGCGGGGCCTCTGAGGGCGGGGCCTCCAACACCTACATCACATTCTAACCTCTGCAGTAGAATGTTGTGGTCGATGGTCAAACGCTGCGCTGAGGTCCAACAGAACCAGGATTGAGACCAGTCCATCGTCAGCGGCTAATGACAAATCATTTGTGACTTTAACTAGTGCAGTTTCAGTGCTGTGGTGGGCTCTGGACCCTGCTGTGGTGGGCTCTGGACCCTGCTGTGGTGGGCTCTGAACCCTGCTGTGGTGGGCTCTGAACCTTGCTGTGGTGGACTCTGGACCCTGCTGTGGTGGGCTCTGAACCCTGCTGTGGTGGGCTCTGGACCCTGCTGTGGTGGGCTCTGAACCCTGCTGTGGTGGGCTCTGAACCCTGCTGTGGTGGGCTCTGAACCCTGCTGTGGTGGGCTCTGGACCCTGCTGTGGTGGGCTCTGGACCCTGCTGTGGTGGGCTCTGGACCCTGCTGTGGTGGACTCTGAACCCTGCTGTGGTGGGTTATAAATAGGTCTGTAGTTTACCAATAGTTCAGGATCTAGATGAGTCTTTTTCAGAAGAGGTTTAATGACGTCATGTTTGAAGGACGTGGAACATAAACACTTTCTACAGAAGTATTTATTATATTCAGAATAGGGTCTATAATTAGGGGGAGAATGTCTTTGAGGAGCTTGGAATGGGGTCTAGGACACAAGTTGAGCTTTTAGAGGACATAATGGCTGAAGTTATCTCTGCTTGATCAACAGCTGTGAACCTTTCTAAGTTTACAGCTGGATTTATATGGGACGTTAGATTTAGAGCTTGGGCTAGTTCAGGGCTAATAGCGGGGGTAATTTCATCTAATTTATCTCTGATTGTTTTTATTTTATTGTTAAAAAATAGGAGGAAATCATCAGAGCTAAGTGTAGCTGGGAGTGAGGGCTCTACTGCACTGTGACAGTTTGTTACCATGGTTACAGCGCTGAAAAGGAATTTAGTGTTACTTTTGTTGACTTCTATTAGATGTGAATAATATCTGGTTCTGGCCTCACACGGAGCTGCTGACAGGACAGGAGCAACTTTTCCTGCTTTTAGAGATTCTTCTGTGAGAGCGACGAAATAATCCCTCTAACTTTCTAACTCTTTGTTTATGTGAACGCAGTTCTTGGTTGTACCAGGAGGAGGCGCTTTGACCTAATGACCTTCTGTTTTAACGGCGCGACAACGTCAAGAGCAGACTTCAGAGAATTCACATGACATGATCACATGACATGATCACATGACATGAGCACATGACATGATCACATGACATGATCACATGACATGAGCACATGACATGAGCACATGACATGATCACATGACGTGATCACATGACATGATCACATGACATGATCACATGACTTGATCACATGACATGATCACATGACATGATCACATGACATGATCACATGACATGAGCACATGACATGATCACATGACATGATCACATGACATGATCACATGACATGATCACATGACATGATCACATGACTTGAGCACATGACATGATCACATGACATGATCACATGACATGATCACATGACATGATCACATGACATGAGCACATGACATGATCACATGACATGATCACATGACATGATCACATGACATGAGCACATGACATGATCACATGACATGATCACATGACATGATCACATGACATGATCACATGACATGATCACATGACTTGAGCACATGACATGTCACTGAATATTGGCTCTATTATTTCCTTGAATTTTGAGATAGATTTTTCAGATATTGTCCTTTTCATTATAACTTTATTCTGTGGGACTGGATGATCTTTAAGAATAAACTGAAATGTAATTATGAAATGATCTGACAATATAGAGTTTTGAGGGAGACAATGAGGTCACTAATCTCTGTTCCATACGTTAGGTCAGATCCAGAGTGTGAGTCGCTTTATTTACATTCTGAGTGAAACCAATGCTGTCTAACAAGGCGCTGAAGGCATTACTGAGAGAGTCATCACTCACGTTCACCTGGATATTAAAGTCTCCAACTATAACTATTTTATCCCAGGCTAACACTAAGTTTGATCTAAAGTCAGAAAACTCTGTTAAAAACTCTGAGTAGGACCAGGAGGTCGGTAGATAACTATGAACAAAACTCCTTTTTGGTTTTTCATATTTGGACATGTGATCGACACATGAGGCTTTAAATGAGTGAAATGCATTGTTAGTTTTAGGGCTCATGTGTCGCTTGAGTGTGAGATCACTGCCACACCACCACCTCGGCCTGTGCTCCTGGAGGTGTGACAGGTAACATGGGTGGGTGGGGTTAACATGAGTGGGTGGGGTTAACATGGGTGGGTGGGGTTTACATGGGTGGGTGGGGTTAACATGGGTGGGTGGGGTTAACATGGGTGGGTGGGGTTAACATGGGTGGGTGGGGTTAACATGGGTGGGTGGGGTTAACATGAGTGGGTGGGGTTAACATGGGTGGGTGGGGTTAACATGGGTGGGTGGGGTTAACATGGGTGGGTGGGGTTAACATGAGTGGGTGGGGTTAACATGGGTGGGTGGGGTTAACATGACTGGGTGGGGTTAACATGGGTGGGTGGGGTTTACATGAGTGGGTGGGGTTAACATGGGTGGGTGGGGTTTACATGGGTGGGTGGGGTTTACATGGGTGGGTGGGGTTAACATGGGTGGGTGGGGTTAACATGGGTGGGTGGGGTTTACATGGGTGGGTGGGGTTAACATGGGTGGGTGGGGTTTACATGGGTGGGTGGGGTTAACATGGGTGGGTGGGGTTAACATGGGTGGGTGGGGTTTACATGGGTGGGTGGGGTTAACATGGGTGGGTGGGGTTAACATGAGTGGGTGGGGTTAACATGGGTGGGTGGGGTTAACATGACTGGGTGGGGTTAACATGGGTGGGTGGGGTTAACATGAGTGGGTGGGGTTAACATGGGTGGGTGGGGTTTACATGGGTGGGTGGGGTTAACATGGGTGGGTGGGGTTAACATGGGTGGGTGGGGTTAACATGAGTGGGTGGGGTTAACATGGGTGGGTGGGGTTAACATGGGTGGGTGGGGTTAACATGGGTGGGTGGGGTTAACATGGGTGGGTGGGGTTAACATGGGTGGGTGGGGTTAACATGAGTGGGTGGGGTTAACATGGGTGGGTGGGGTTAACATGGGTGGGTGGGGTTAACATGGGTGGGTGGGGTTAACATGAGTGGGTGGGGTTAACATGGGTGGGTGGGGTTAACATGACTGGGTGGGGTTAACATGGGTGGGTGGGGTTTACATGAGTGGGTGGGGTTAACATGGGTGGGTGGGGTTTACATGGGTGGGTGGGGTTAACATGGGTGGGTGGGGTTAACATGGGTGGGTGGGGTTAACATGGGTGGGTGGGGTTTACATGGGTGGGTGGGGTTAACATGGGTGGGTGGGGTTTACATGGGTGGGTGGGGTTAACATGGGTGGGTGGGGTTAACATGGGTGGGTGGGGTTTACATGGGTGGGTGGGGTTAACATGGGTGGGTGGGGTTAACATGGGTGGGTGGGGTTAACATGGGTGGGTGGGGTTTACATGGGTGGGTGGGGTTTACATGGGTGGGTGGGGTTAACATGGGTGGGTGGGGTTAACATGGGTGGGTGGGGTTAACATGGGTGGGTGGGGTTTACATGGGTGGGTGGGGTTAACATGGGTGGGTGGGGTTAACATGGGTGGGTGGGGTTAACATGGGTGGGTGGGGTTTACATGGGTGGGTGGGGTTAACATGGGTGGGTGGGGTTTACATGGGTGGGTGGGGTTAACATGGGTGGGTGGGGTTAACATGGGTGGGTGGGGTTAACATGGGTGGGTGGGGTTTACATGGGTGGGTGGGGTTAACATGGGTGGGTGGGGTTAACATGGGTGGGTGGGGTTAACATGGGTGGGTGGGGTTAACATGGGTGGGTGGGGTTAACATGGGTGGGTGGGGTTTACATGGGTGGGTGGGGTTAACATGGGTGGGTGGGGTTAACATGGGTGGGTGGGGTTAACATGGGTGGGTGGGGTTAACATGGGTGGGTGGGGTTTACATGGGTGGGTGGGGTTAACATGGGTGGGTGGGGTTTACATGGGTGGGTGGGGTTAACATGGGTGGGTGGGGTTAACATGGGTGGGTGGGGTTAACATGGGTGGGTGGGGTTAACATGGGTGGGTGGGGTGGACTCATTTAGTCTGACGTAGTCGTCTTGTTGAAGCCACGTTTCAGTTAGAGCTGAAGATCTATGTTATAGTCACTAATTAATTCATTAACTAAGAGCGATTTGGAGGAAATTGCTCTAATGTTTAGCAGTCCACATTTTACGTGTTTATTCATTTGTGTATTTGTGTCATTTGTGATTGTTATTTTCCTTAAGTTATTTGGTCTGAGCCTGAAATATTTTTTCTGAGATGTGACTTTTTGGCATTATTTGTACGAGGGACACGAGGGACACGAGGGACGCGAGGGACACGAGGGACACGAGGGACACGAGGGACACGAGGGACACGAGGGACACGAGGGACACGAGGGACACGAGGGACACGAGGGACACACACAGTCTCTATCCTTTCACCCTCCTTCTTTGACCAGGAAAAGCTGCATAACCTCTTTGGGATAAGCGCAGAAACCTGGGAGAGTCCATGGTGAAGTGAGGGATCTGACTCTCACAGACGGACAGGCCACGCCCAGGCCACGCCCAGGCCACGCCCAGGCCACGCCCAGGCCACGCCCAGGCCACGCCCGCTTGAGTGCGATGATGGCGCTGGGAGAGGCGTGTCCTTCCATGAGGCCTTGACGTAGATGGTGGAGTTAGGTCTTCCAGGCTGAATTTACACAGGCTTCATTTGTCCATCAGATTTGTCCATTTGCCTGATGTCTGTCCCTCTCTCAGTCCTGGATTGTTGCTGATGTTTGTGTCCATTTCTTTGTGATGGACTTTTCTACTGCTGCAAAAATACATTCTAAAGTACACTCTAAAGTACTCTAAAGTACATTCTAAAGTACACTCTAAAGTACATTCTAAAGTACACTCTAAAGTACATTCTAAAGTACACTCTAAAGTACATTCTAAAGTACACTCTAAAGTACATTCTAAAGTACATTCAAAAGTACATTCTAAAGTACATTCTAAAGTACACTCTAAAGTACACTCTAAAGTACATTCTAAAGTACACTCTAAAGTACATTCTAAAGTACACTCTAAAGTACATTCTAAAGTACACTCTAAAGTACATTCTAAAGTACTCTAAAGTACATTCTAAAGTACACTCTAAAGTACACTCTAAAGTACACTCTAAAGTACATTCTAAAGTACTCTAAAGTACATTCTAAAGTACATTCTAAAGTACACTCTAAAGTACATTCTAAAGTACACTCTAAAGTACATTCTAAAGTACATTCTAAAGTACACTCTAAAGTACACTCTAAAGTACACTCTAAAGTACTCTAAAGTACATTCTAAAGTACATTCTAAAGTACACTCTAAAGTACACTCTAAAGTACACTCTAAAGTACTCTAAAGTACATTCTAAAGTACACTCTAAAGTACATTCTAAAGTACATTCTAAAGTACATACTAAAGTACAATCTAAAGTACATTCTAAAGTACATTCTAAAGTACACTCTAAAGTACTCTAAAGTACATACTAAAGTACAATCTAAAGTACACTCTAAAGTACATTCTAAAGTACACTCTAAAGTACTCTAAAGTACATTCTAAAGTACATTCTAAAGTACACTCTAAAGTACATTCTAAAGTACATTCTAAAGTACATACTAAAGTACAATCTAAAGTACATTCTAAAGTACATTCTAAAGTACACTCTAAAGTACTCTAAAGTACACTCTAAAGTACACTCTAAAGTACTCTAAAGTACATTCTAAAGTACACTCTAAAGTACACTCTAAAGTACACTCTAAAGTACATTCTAAAGTACACTCTAAAGTACACTAAAGTACTCTAAAGTACATTCTAAAGTACACTCTAAAGTACATTCTAAAGTACATTCTAAAGTACACTCTAAAGTACACTCTAAAGTACATTCTTAAGTACACTCTAAAGTACACTCTAAAGTACATTCTAAAGTACACGCTAAAGTACATTCTAAAGTACACTCTAAAGTACATTCTAAAGTACACTCTAAAGTACATTCTAAAGTACATTCTAAAGTACACTCTAAAGTACATTCTAAAGTACAGTCTAAAGTACACTCTAAAGTACATTCTAAAGTACATTCTAAAGTACAGTATAAAGTACACTCTAAAGTACATTCTAAAGTAACTCTAATGTACACTCTAAAGTACATTCTAAAGTACACTCTTAAGTACACTCTGAAGTACATTCGAAAGTACATTCTAAAGTACAGTCTAAAGTACAGTATAAAGTACACTCTAAAGTACATTCTAAAGTACACTCTAATGTACACTCTAAAGTACATTCTAAAGTACACTCTAAAGTACATTCTAAAGTACATTCTAAAGTACACTCTAAAGTACATTCTAAAGTACACTCTAAAGTACACTCTAAAGTACACTCTAAAGTACATTCTAAAGTACATTCTAAAGTACACTCTAAAGTACACTCTAAAGTACACTCTAAAGTACATTCTAAAGTACACTCTAAAGTACACTCTAAAGTACATTCTAAAGTACACTCTAAAGTACACTAAAGTACTCTAAAGTACATTCTAAAGTACACTCTAAAGTACACTCTAAAGTACATTCTAAAGTACACTCTAAAGTACACTCTAAAGTACATTCTAAAGTACACGCTAAAGTACATTCTAAAGTACACTCTAAAGTACATTCTAAAGTACACTCTAAAGTACATTCTAAAGTACTCTAAAGTACATTCTAAAGTACACTCTAAAGTACACTCTAAAGTACACTCTAAAGTACATTCTAAAGTACTCTAAAGTACATTCTAAAGTACATTCTAAAGTACACTCTAAAGTACATTCTAAAGTACACTCTAAAGTACATTCTAAAGTACATTCTAAAGTACACTCTAAAGTACACTCTAAAGTACACTCTAAAGTACTCTAAAGTACATTCTAAAGTACATTCTAAAGTACACTCTAAAGTACACTCTAAAGTACACTCTAAAGTACTCTAAAGTACATTCTAAAGTACACTCTAAAGTACATTCTAAAGTACATTCTAAAGTACATACTAAAGTACAATCTAAAGTACATTCTAAAGTACATTCTAAAGTACACTCTAAAGTACTCTAAAGTACATTCTAAAGTACATTCTAAAGTACACTCTAAAGTACATTCTAAAGTACATTCTAAAGTACATACTAAAGTACAATCTAAAGTACATTCTAAAGTACATTCTAAAGTACACTCTAAAGTACTCTAAAGTACACTCTAAAGTACACTCTAAATTACTCTAAAGTACATTCTAAAGTACACTCTAAAGTACACTCTAAAGTACACTCTAAAGTACATTCTAAAGTACACTCTAAAGTACACTAAAGTACTCTAAAGTACATTCTAAAGTACACTCTAAAGTACATTCTAAAGTACATTCTAAAGTACACTCTAAAGTACACTCTAAAGTACATTCTTAAGTACACTCTAAAGTACACTCTAAAGTACATTCTAAAGTACACGCTAAAGTACATTCTAAAGTACACTCTAAAGTACATTCTAAAGTACACTCTAAAGTACATTCTAAAGTACATTCTAAAGTACACTCTAAAGTACATTCTAAAGTACAGTCTAAAGTACACTCTAAAGTACATTCTAAAGTACATTCTAAAGTACAGTCTAAAGTACAGTATAAAGTACACTCTAAAGTACATTCTAAAGTAACTCTAATGTACACTCTAAAGTACATTCTAAAGTACACTCTTAAGTACACTCTGAAGTACATTCGAAAGTACATTCTAAAGTACAGTCTAAAGTACAGTATAAAGTACACTCTAAAGTACATTCTAAAGTACACTCTAATGTACACTCTAAAGTACATTCTAAAGTACACTCTAAAGTACATTCTAAAGTACATTCTAAAGTACACTCTAAAGTACATTCTAAAGTACACTCTAAAGTACACTCTAAAGTACACTCTAAAGTACATTCTAAAGTACATTCTAAAGTACACTCTAAAGTACACTCTAAAGTACACTCTAAAGTACATTCTAAAGTACACTCTAAAGTACACTCTAAAGTACATTCTAAAGTACACTCTAAAGTACACTAAAGTACTCTAAAGTACATTCTAAAGTACACTCTAAAGTACACTCTAAAGTACATTCTAAAGTACACTCTAAAGTACACTCTAAAGTACATTCTAAAGTACACGCTAAAGTACATTCTAAAGTACACTCTAAAGTACATTCTAAAGTACACTCTAAAGTACATTCCAAAGTACATTCTAAAGTACACTCTAAAGTACATTCTAAAGTACAGTCTAAAGTACACTCTAAAGTACATTCTAAAGTACATTCTAAAGTACAGTCTAAAGTACAGTATAAAGTACACTCTAAAGTACATTCTAAAGTACACTCTTAAGTACACTCTGAAGTACATTCGAAAGTACATTCTAAAGTACAGTCTAAAGTACAGTATAAAGTACACTCTAAAGTACATTCTAAAGTACACTCTAATGTACACTCTAAAGTACATTCTAAAGTACATTCTAAAGTACAGTCTAAAGTACATTCTAAAGTACAGTCTAAAGTACATACTAAAGTACAGTCTAAAGTACACTCTAAAGTACGCTCTAAAGTACATTCTAAAGTACAGTCTAAAGTACATTCTAAAGTACATTCTAAAGTACATTCTAAAGTACACTCTAAAGTACATTCTAAAGTACAGTCTAAAGTACATTCTAAAGTACACTCTAAAGTACATTCTAAAGTACATTCTAAAGTACAGTCTAAAGTACATTCTAAAGTACACTCTAAAGTACATTCTAAAGTACATTCTAAAGTACACTCTAAAGTACACTCTAAAGTACACTCTAAAGTACTCTAAAGTACATTCTAAAGTACATTCTAAAGTACACTCTAAAGTACATTCTAAAGTACATTCTAAAGTACAGTCTAAAGTACATTCTAAAGTACACTCTAAAGTACATTCTAAAGTACATTCTAAAGTACACTCTAAAATACACTCTGAAGTAGTTTTAAATCGGATTCAAACACATGTTTATAGTTTCAATCCTTCGACCTAAGTCTGGATCAGAGTCACTTTTTCTAGATCTTTCTTTATTTGGAGAAAAGAGGAGTAGAGTTTATCTCTAAGATTGTGGATCGTTCTTTATGGAGGACCACGCCTAACTATTTAAGAGATTCAGTTTGTCATTTAAATGTAAGTCTCTCTGAAGGTCAGAGGGGGCGCCAGAGACACTTTCAGTTTGTCCCCAGACACTTTCAGTTTGTCCCCAGACACTTTCAGTTTGTCCCCAGACATTGGACTAATATCGTCACATTGAGTGAGACACGTCCGCTTTGGTTCATTATAATACGACACTTTCAAGTGAACAACAAGAGGGACCAAGCACAGCCCTGTCCCACTCCTCTGAGTCTGTCATGTGACCGATACCTTAGATTCTGGATGTTGATCCATCGTAAACAACAACAATGTTTTATTTATTATGAAACCCTCTATTTTCAATGTGTTTATCACTTTAAATAAATAATCCAGACTTTTTCTTCCTTTTTTGTTTAGTTGTGTTTGTGTTTGTCTCATTGTGTTTGAGATGGTCTTATGTCCTTTTGTGTTTGTGTTTGTCATGAATCCTGTCAGGATACAGTTACAGTTACAGTTATAGTTACAGTTACAGTTACAGTTACAGTTACAGTTACAGTTACAGTTACAGTTATAGCTACAGTTACAGTTACAGCTACAGTTACAGTTACAGTTACAGTTACAGTTACAGTTACAGCTACAGTTACAGCTACAGCTACAGCTACAGTTACAGTTACAGTTACAGTTACAGTTACAGTTACAGCTACAGCTACAGCTACAGTTACAGTTACAGTTACAGCTACAGTTACAGTTACAGTTAAAGTTACAGTTACAGTTAAAGTTACAGTTAGTTACAGTTACAGCTACAGTTACAGTTAAAGTTACAGTTACAGTTATAGTTACAGTTACAGTTACAGTTACAGCTACAGTTACAGTTACAGTTACAGTTACAGTTACAGCTACAGTTACAGTTAAAGTTACAGTTACAGTTACAGTTACAGTTATAGTTATAGTTACAGTTACAGTTACAGTTACAGCTACAGTTACAGCTACAGTTACAGTTACAGTTAAAGTTACAGTTACAGCTACAGCTACAGTTATAGCTACAGTTACAGTTACAGTTACAGTTACAGTTACAGTTACAGCTACAGCTACAGTTACAGCTACAGCTACAGTTACAGCTACAGTTACAGTTACAGTTACAGTTACAGTTACAGCTACAGCTACAGTTACAACTACATTACAGTTACAGCTACAGTTCTACAGTTACAGTTACAGGTATAGTTACAGTTACAGCTACAGTTACAGTTCTACAGTTACAGGTATAGTTACAGCTACAGCTACAGTTACAGTCACAGTTCTACAGTTACAGTTACAGTTACAGCTACAGTTACAGTTACAGTTACAGTTAGAGGTATAGCTACAGTTACAGTTACAGTTACAGTTACATAGTTATAGCTACAGTTACAGCTACAGTTACATAGTTATAGTTACAGTTACAGCTACAGTTACAGTTACAGTTACAGTTACAGCTACAGCTACAGTTACAGTTACAGTTACAGTTACAGCTACAGCTACAGTTACAGTTACAGTTACAGCTACAGTTACAGTTACAGTTACAGTTACAGCTACAGTTACAGTTACAGTTATAGCTACAGTTACAGTTAGAGCTAGTTACAGTTATAGTTACAGTTACAGTTACAGCTAGAGTTACAGTTACAGCTACAGTTACAGTTACAGTTGCAGTTACAGTTACAGCTACAGTTACAGCTACAGTTACAGTTACAGTTAAAGTTACAGTTACAGTTACAGCTACAGTTACAGTTACAGTTACAGTTACAGTTACAGTTACAGTTAAAGTTACAGCTACAGCTACAGTTACAGCTACAGTTACAGTTACAGTTACAACTACAGTTACAGTTACAGCTACAGCTACAGTTACAGTTACAGTTACAGCTACAGTTACAGTTAAAGTTACAGTTACAGTTACAGTTACAGTTAAAGTTACAGTTACAGCTACAGCTACAGTTACAGTTACAGTTACAGTTACAGTTACAGTTACAGTTACAGCTACAGCTACAGTTACAGTTACAGTTACAGTTACAGCTACAGCTACAGTTACAGCTACAGCTACAGCTACAGTTACAGTTACAGTTACAGTTACAGCTACAGCTACAGCTACAGTTACAGTTACAGTTACAGTTACAGTTACAGCTACAGTTACAGTTAGAGCTAGTTACAGTTATAGTTACAGTTACAGTTACAGCTAGAGTTACAGTTACAGCTACAGCTACAGTTACAGTTATAGCTACAGTTACAGTTACAGTTACAGTTACAGTTACAGCTACAGCTACAGTTACAGTTACAGTTACAGTTACAGCTACAGCTACAGCTACAGTTATAGCTACAGTTACAGTTACAGTTACAGCTACAGCTACAGCTACAGCTACAGTTACAGTTACAGTTACAGTTACAGCTACAGCTACAGCTACAGTTACAGTTACAGTTACAGTTACAGTTACAGCTACAGTTACAGTTAGAGCTAGTTACAGTTATAGTTACAGTTACAGTTACAGCTAGAGTTACAGTTACAGCTACAGCTACAGCTACAGTTACAGTTACAGTTACAGCTACAGCTACAGTTAGAGCTAGTTACAGTTATAGTTACAGTTACAGTTACAGTTACAGCTACAGTTACAGTTACAGTTACAGTTACAGTTACAGCTACAGCTACAGTTACAACTACATTACAGTTACAGCTACAGTTCTACAGTTACAGTTACAGGTATAGTTACAGTTACAGCTACAGTTACAGTTCTACAGTTACAGTTACAGGTATAGTTACAGTTACAGCTACAGTTACAGTTACAGTTCTACAGCTACAGCTACAGCTACAGTTACAGTTACAGTTACAGTTAGAGGTATAGCTACAGTTACAGTTACAGTTACAGCTACAGTTACAGTTACAGCTACATAGTTACAGTTACAGTTACAGTTACAGTTACAGCTACAGCTACAGTTACAGTTACAGTTATAGTTAGAGCTAGTTACAGTTACAGTTACAGTTACAGTTACAGTTATAGTTAGAGCTAGTTACAGTTACAGTTACAGTTACAGCTACAGCTACAGTTACAGTTACAGTTACAGTTAGAGCTAGTTACAGTTACAGTTACAGTTACAGTTACAGCTACAGCTACAGCTACAGTTACAGTTACAGTTACAGTTACAGCTACAGCTACAGCTACAGTTACAGTTACAGTTACAGTTACAGTTAGAGCTAGTTACAGTTACAGTTACAGCTACAGTTACAGTTACAGTTACAGTTACAGTTCTACAGTTACAGGTATAGTTACAGTTACAGTTACAGTTACAGTTACATAGTTACAGTTACAGTTACAGCTACAGTTACAGTTACAGTTACAGTTACATTTACAGCTAGAGTTACAGTTACAGCTACAGTTACAGTTACAGTTACAGTTCTACAGTTACAGGTATAGTTACAGTTACAGTTACAGTTACAGCTACAGTTACAGTTACAGCTACAGTTACAGTTACAGTTACAGTTCTACAGTTACAGGTATAGTTACAGTTACAGTTACAGTTACAGCTACAGTTACAGTTACAGCTACAGTTACAGTTACAGTTACAGTTCTACAGTTACAGGTATAGTTACAGTTACAGTTACAGTTACAGCTACAGTTACAGTTACAGCTACAGTTACAGTTACAGCTACAGTTACAGTTCAGACTCGGTCTCTGACGTGTGTCTGATTCTCAGATGGAGCCGCTCCTGGTCCTGGCCTCGTCTCTGAACCAGACTCTGGACCTTCAGGAGGACTACTTGGACTATTCGGACTACTATAACGGGTCGTGGGAGGGTCCGTGTGTGCAGGTCCAGAACCAGAGTCTGGCTCTGGTTCTGGGTCCCTACATTCACTCCATGATCTGTGTCCTGGGTCTGATCGGGAACTTCCTCATGATCCTGACCCTGATCTGCTCCCCAAGACCCTGGTCCATCACACAGGTACTGAACCAGATCTAAACCAGGTCTGAACCAGGTCTAAACCAGGTCTAAACCAGGTCTGAACCAGGTCTAAACCAGGTCTAAACCAGGTCTGAACCAGGTCTAAACCAGGTCTAAACCAGGTCTGAACCAGGTCTAAACCAGGTCTAAACCAGGTCTGAACCAGGTCTAAACCAGGTCTAAACCAGGTCTAAACCAGGTCTAAACCAGGTCTGAACCAGGTCTGAACCAGGTCTGAACCAGGTCTGAACCAGGTCTGAACCAGGTCTGAACCAGGTCTGAACCAGGTCTAAACCAGGTCTGAACCAGGTCTGAACCAGGTCTGAACCAGGTCTAAACCAGGTCTGAACCAGGTCTGAACCAGGTCTGAACCAGGTCTGAACCAGGTCTAAACCAGGTCTAAACCAGGTCTAAACCAGGTCTAAACCAGGTCTGAACCAGGTCTAAACCAGGTCTAAACCAGGTCTAAACCAGGTCTAAACCAGGTCTGAACCAGGTCTGAACCAGGTCTGAACCAGGTCTAAACCAGGTCTGAACCAGGTCTGAACCAGGTCTGAACCAGGTCTAAACCAGGTCTGAACCAGGTCTAAACCAGGTCTAAACCAGGTCTAAACCAGGTCTAAACCAGGTCTGAGGAGTGATGTTGATCACATAAAATAACAAAACATAAAATAATGAATACTAATAGAAGCTAAATATATCAAAAAGGACAAAACATTAAAAAATTACAAATAAAATAAAATAGATTTGGGTTGAAGCAAGACACCAGCACCAAGACACCAGCACCAAGACACCAGCACCAGGACACCAGCACCAAGACACCAGCACCAAGACACCAGCACCAGGACACCAGCACCAAGACACCAGCACCAAGACACCAGCACCAGGACACCAGCACCAAGACACCAGCACCAAGACACCAGCACCAAGACACCAGCACCAAGACACCAGCACCAAGACACCAGCACCAAGACACCAGCACCAATACACCAGCACCAAGACACCAGCACCGGGACACCAGCACCAGGACACCAGCACCAAGACACCAGCACCAAGACACCAGCACAAATACACCAGCACCGGGACACCAGCACCGGGACATCAGCACTGGGATACCAGGACACCAGCACCGGGACACCAGCACCAGGACACCTGCACACCGGGACACCAGCACACCAGGACACCAGCACACCAGGACACCAGCACCAAGACACCAGCACCAATACACCAGCACCGGGACACCAGCACCGGGACATCAGCACCGGGATACCAGGACACCAGCACCAGGACAACAGCACCAGGACACCAGCACCCCAGCACCGGGACACAAGCACCAAGACACCAGGTCCAGACTGAGTCCTGGTCCAGAGTCCTGGTCCAGAGTCCTGGTCCAGAGTAGTCCTGGTCCAGAGTCCTGGTCCAGAGTAGTCCTGGTCCAGAGTAGTCCTGGTCCAGAGTAGTCCTGGTCCAGAGTCCTGGTCCAGAGTCCTGGTCCGGGTCTTAACCCTCTGTCTGTTGCAGGTCCTGCTCCTGAACCTGGCTCTGGCTGATCTGGTTATAGTCCTGGTTCTTCCTGGTTTGGTGGTGATGGACTTGGGGGCGTGGCCTGAGGAGGGGACGGGCTGTAAGCTGCTGAAGGGCGGGTACAGCATGAGCCTCTACAGCGCCGCCCTGCTGTTGGCGGCAGTGAGTGCAGATCGTTACGCTGCAGTCGTGCACGCTCGCAGACGACTCCGTGCACGCTCAGGGGGGCGGAGCCGGCTCGTCTGCGCCCTCGTGTGGCTGTGCGCCGCCACGCTCAGTCTGCCCAACTTCATCTACTACGAGAGGTACCCGCCCCAACACCTGTGGGAGGAGCCTCAGCCGCACCTGTGGGAGGAGCCAGAGGGTCTTCACCAGAGTCTACGTCCAAACTTGTCCCAGGTAAATCTGTGCGAGCTGCTTTAACTAAACATACGTCCACCACAGACCACAGAGCATGTGTGTGCAGTGACAGACACTACTGCCACCTGGAGGACAAAAGCTGCATGTTCATTGTGGGCTGTTTCTCTTCTGTCACACCCCCAAAGACCCCGTTTGTGCACAAATGTGTTCCTGTGGTCAGAAGGTCCAGTGGACTTACAGAGATGTCTCCAGACTGAGGCGGAGCTGCTTCAGATTGTTAGCAGCATGCTAATGCTAATGGCTATGCTAATAAACGTTAGCCTACTGCAGACAGTTTTAAGGAGCTTTATCTCCAACTGTTCGGGTGTTATATTTAAGATCACATATTTGTGATTGACAGGACAGGTCGCCTCCTGGTGGCGCTGTTTTTACAACAGTTGCATTTGTGAAGAATGAGACCTTTACTGCCAATGAAGCCTGTACAGGAACCAACGGCACCACATGACTCTCAGTATAAGACCTGTACAGGAACCAACGGCACCACATGACTCTCAGTATAAGACCTGTACAGGAACCAACGGCACCACATGACTCTCAGTATAAGGCCTGTACAGGAACCAGCGGCACCACATGACTCTCAGTATAAGGCCTGTACAGGAACCAGCGGCACCACATGACTCTCAGTATAAGACCTGTACAGGAACCTCAGGCACCACATGACTCTCAGTATAAGACCTGTACAGGAACCTCAGGCACCACATGACTCTCAGTATAAGACCTGTACAGGAACCAACGGCACCACATGACTCTCAGTATAAGGCCTGTACAGGAACCTCAGGCACCACATGACTCTCAGTATAAGGCCTGTACAGGAACCAGCGGCACCACATGACTCTCAGTATAAGACCTGTACAGGAACCAACGGCACCACATGACTCTCAGTATAAGACCTGTACAGGAACCAACGGCACCACATGACTCTCAGTATAAGGCCTGTACAGGAACCAGCGGCACCACATGACTCTCAGTATAAGGCCTGTACAGGAACCAGCGGCACCACATGACTCTCAGTATAAGACCTGTACAGGAACCTCAGGCACCACATGACTCTCAGTATAAGACCTGTACAGGAACCTCAGGCACCACATGACTCTCAGTATAAGACCTGTACAGGAACCAACGGCACCACATGACTCTCAGTATAAGGCCTGTACAGGAACCTCAGGCACCACATGACTCTCAGTATAAGGCCTGTACAGGAACCAGCGGCACCACATGACTCTCAGTATAAGACCTGTACAGGAACCAACGGCACCACATGACTCTCAGTATAAGGCCTGTACAGGAACCAGCGGCACCACATGACTCTCAGTATAAGGCCTGTACAGGAACCAGCGGCACCACATGACTCTCAGTATAAGGCCTGTACAGGAACCCCCGGCACCACATGACTCTCAGTATAAGAACTGTACAGGAACCAGCGGCACCACATGACTCTCAGTGTAAGACCTGTACAGGAACCCCCGGCACCACATGACTCTCAGTATAAGACCTGTACAGGAACCTCAGGCACCACATGACTCTCAGTATAAGAACTGTACAGGAACCTCCGGCACCACATGACTCTCAGTATAAGGCCTGTACAGGAACCAACGGCACCACATGACTCTCAGTATAAGGCCTGTACAGGAACCAACGGCACCACATGACTCTCAGTATAAGGCCTGTACAGGAACCAACGGCACCACATGACTCTCAGTATAAGACCTGTACAGGAACCAACGGCACCACATGACTCTCAGTATAAGGCCTGTACAGGAACCAGCGGCACCACATGACTCTCAGTATAAGGCCTGTACAGGAACCAGCGGCACCACATGACTCTCAGTACAAGGCCTGTACAGGAACCAGCGGCACCACATGACTCTCAGTATAAGACCTGTACAGGAACCAACGGCACCACATGACTCTCAGTATAAGGCCTGTACAGGAACCAGCGGCACCAAATGACTCTCAGTATAAGGCCTGTACAGGAACCAGCGGCACCACATGACTCTCAGTATAAGGCCTGTACAGGAACCAGCGGCACCACATGACTCTCAGTATAAGAACTGTACAGGAACCTCCGGCACCACATGACTCTCAGTATAAGGCCTGTACAGGAACCAGCGGCACCACATGACTCTCAGTATAAGACCTGTACAGGAACCTCCGGCACCACATGACTCTCAGTATAAGACCTGTACAGGAACCAACGCCACCACATGACTCTCAGTATAAGACCTGTACAGGAACCCCCGGCACCACATGACTCTCAGTATAAGACCTGTACAGGAACCAGCGCCACCACATGACTCTCAGTATAAGGCCTGTACAGGAACCCCCGGCACCACATGACTCTCAGTATAAGACCTGTACAGGAACCCCCGGCACCACATGACTCTCAGTATAAGACCTGTACAGGAACCAACGGCACCACATGACTCTCAGTATAAGACCTGTACAGGAACCAACGGCACCACATGACTCTCAGTATGAGACCTGTACAGGAACCAACGGCACCACATGACTCTCAGTATAAGGCCTGTACAGGAACCAACGGCACCACATGACTCTCAGTATAAGACCTGTACAGGAACCAACGGCACCACATGACTCTCAGTATAAGGCCTGTACAGGAACCAGCGGCACCACATGACTCTCAGTATAAGGCCTGTACAGGAACCAGCGGCACCACATGACTCTCAGTATAAGGCCTGTACAGGAACCAGCGGCACCACATGACTCTCAGTATAAGACCTGTACAGGAACCAACGGCACCACATGACTCTCAGTATAAGGCCTGTACAGGAACCAGCGGCACCAAATGACTCTCAGTATAAGGCCTGTACAGGAACCAGCGGCACCACATGACTCTCAGTATAAGAACTGTACAGGAACCTCCGGCACCACATGACTCTCAGTATAAGTCCTGTACAGGAACCTCCGGCACCACATGACTCTCAGTATAAGACCTGTACAGGAACCAACGGCACCACATGACTCTCAGTATAAGGCTTGTACAGGAACCAGCGCCACCACATGACTCTCAGTATAAGACCTGTACAGGAACCTCCGGCACCACATGACTCTCAGTATAAGGCCTGTACAGGAACCCCCGGCACCACATGACTCTCAGTATAAGACCTGTACAGGAACCCCCGGCACCACATGACTCTCAGTATAAGACCTGTACAGGAACCTCAGGCACCACATGACTCTCAGTATAAGACCTGTACAGGAACCTCAGGCACCACATGACTCTCAGTATAAGACCTGTACAGGAACCAACGGCACCACATGACTCTCAGTATAAGGCCTGTACAGGAACCTCAGGCACCACATGACTCTCAGTATAAGGCCTGTACAGGAACCAGCGGCACCACATGACTCTCAGTATAAGGCCTGTACAGGAACCAGCGGCACCACATGACTCTCAGTATAAGACCTGTACAGGAACCAACGGCACCACATGACTCTCAGTATAAGGCCTGTACAGGAACCAGCGGCACCAAATGACTCTCAGTATAAGGCCTGTACAGGAACCCCCGGCACCACATGACTCTCAGTATAAGACCTGTACAGGAACCTCAGGCACCACATGACTCTCAGTATAAGAACTGTACAGGAACCTCCGGCACCACATGACTCTCAGTATAAGGCCTGTACAGGAACCAACGGCACCACATGACTCTCAGTATAAGGCCTGTACAGGAACCAACGGCACCACATGACTCTCAGTATAAGGCCTGTACAGGAACCAACGGCACCACATGACTCTCAGTATAAGACCTGTACAGGAACCAACGGCACCACATGACTCTCAGTATAAGGCCTGTACAGGAACCAGCGGCACCACATGACTTTCAGTATAAGGCCTGTACAGGAACCAGCGGCACCACATGACTCTCAGTACAAGGCCTGTACAGGAACCAGCGGCACCACATGACTCTCAGTATAAGACCTGTACAGGAACCAACGGCACCACATGACTCTCAGTATAAGGCCTGTACAGGAACCAGCGGCACCAAATGACTCTCAGTATAAGGCCTGTACAGGAACCAGCGGCACCACATGACTCTCAGTATAAGGCCTGTACAGGAACCAGCGGCACCACATGACTCTCAGTATAAGAACTGTACAGGAACCTCCGGCACCACATGACTCTCAGTATAAGGCCTGTACAGGAACCAGCGGCACCACATGACTCTCAGTATAAGACCTGTACAGGAACCTCCGGCACCACATGACTCTCAGTATAAGACCTGTACAGGAACCAACGCCACCACATGACTCTCAGTATAAGACCTGTACAGGAACCCCCGGCACCACATGACTCTCAGTATAAGGCCTGTACAGGAACCCCCGGCACCACATGACTCTCAGTATAAGACCTGTACAGGAACCCCCGGCACCACATGACTCTCAGTATAAGACCTGTACAGGAACCTCAGGCACCACATGACTCTCAGTATAAGACCTGTACAGGAACCCCCGGCACCACATGACTCTCAGTATAAGACCTGTACAGGAACCTCCGGCACCACATGACTCTCACTATAAGACCTGTACAGGAACCTCCGGCACCACATGACTCTCAGTATAAGACCTGTACAGGAACCCCTGGCACCACATGACTCTCAGTATAAGACCTGTACAGGAACCTCAGGCACCACATGACTCTCAGTATAAGACCTGTACAGGAACCTCCGGCACCACATGACTCTCACTATAAGACCTGTACAGGAACCTCAGGCACCACATGACTCTCAGTATAAGACCTGTACAGGAACCCCCGGCACCACATGACTCTCAGTATAAGACCTGTACAGGAACCTCAGGCACCACATGACTCTCAGTATAAGACCTGTACAGGAACCTCAGGCACCGCATGACTCTCAGTATAAGACCTGTACAGGAACCAACGGCACCACATGACTCTCAGTATAAGACCTGTACAGGAACCAGCGGCACCACATGCCTCTCAGTATAAGGCCTGTACAGGAACCAGCGGCACCACATGACTCTCAGTATAAGGCCTGTACAGGAACCAGCGGCACCACATGACTCTCAGTATAAGACCTGTACAGGAACCAACGGCACCACATGACTCTCAGTATAAGGCCTGTACAGGAACCAGCGGCACCAAATCACTCTCAGTATAAGGCCTGTACAGGAACCAGCGGCACCACATGACTCTCAGTATAAGGCCTGTACAGGAACCCCCGGCACCACATGACTCTCAGTATAAGAACTGTACAGGAACCAGCGGCACCACATGACTCTCAGTATAAGACCTGTACAGGAACCAGTGGCAACACATGACTCTCAGTATGAGAACTGTACAGGAACCTCAGGCACCACATGACTCTCAGTATAAGACCTGTACAGGAACCCCCGGCACTACATGACTCTCAGTATAAGACCTGTACAGAAACCTCAGGCACCACATGACTCTCAGTATAAGACCTGTACAGGAACCTCAGGCACCACATGACTCTCAGTATAAGACCTGTAAAGGAACCTCAGGCACCACATGACTCTCAGTATAAGACCTGTACAGGAACCAGCTGCACCACATGACTCCCAGTATAAGACCTGTACAGGAACCCCCGGCACCACATGACTCTCAGTATAAGACCTGTACAGGAACCTCAGGCACCACATGACTCTCAGTATAAGACCTGTACAGGAACCTCAGGCACCACATGACTCTCAGTATAAGACCTGTACAGGAACCAGTTGCACCACATTACTCTCAGTATAAGACCTGTACAGGAACCCCCGGCACCACATGACTCTCAGTATAAGGCCTGTACAGGAACCCCCGGCACCACATGACTCTCAGTATAAGACCTGTGCAGGAACATCAGGCACCACATGACTCTCAGTATAAAACCTGTACAGGAACCCCCGGCACCACATGACTCTCAGTATAAGGCCTGTACAGGAACCCCCGGCACCACATGACTCTCAGTATAAGACCTGTACAGGAACATCAGGCACCACATGACTCTCAGTATAAAACCTGTACAGGAACCCCCGGCACCACATGACTCTCAGTATAAGACCTGTACAGGAACCTCCGGCACCACATGACTCTCACTGTAAGACCTGTACAGGAACCCCCGGCACCACATGACTCTCAGTATAAGACCTGTACAGGAACCAGCGGCACCACATGACTCCCAGTATAAGACCTGTAAAGGAACCTCAGGCACCACATTACTCTCAGTATAAGACCTGTACAGGAACCTCAGGCACCACATGACTCTCAGTATAAGACCTGTACAGGAACCTGAGGCACCACATGACTCTCAGTATAAGACCTGTACAGGAACCTCAGGCACCACATGACTCTCAGTATAAGACCTGTACAGGAACCCCCGGCACCACATGACTCTCAGTATAAGACCTGTACAGGAACCTCAGGCACCACATGACTCTCAGTATAAGACCTGTACAGGAACCTCAGGCACCACATGACTCTCAGTATAAGACCTGTAAAGGAACCTCAGGCACCACATGACTCTCAGTATAAGACCTGTACAGGAACCAGCGGCACCACATGACTCCCAGTATAAGACCTGTACAGGAACCCCCGGCACCACATGACTCTCAGTATAAGACCTGTACAGGAACCTCAGGCACCACATGACTCTCAGTATAAGACCTGTACAGGAACCTCAGGCACCACATGACTCTCAGTATAAGACCTGTACAGGAACCCCCGGCACCACATGACTCTCAGTATAAGACCTGTACAGGAACCCCCGGCACCACATGACTCTCAGTATAAGATCTGTACAGGAACCAGTTGCACCACATTACTCTCAGTATAAGACCTGTACAGGAACCCCCGGCACCACATGACTCTCAGTATAAGGCCTGTACAGGAACCCCCGGCACCACATGACTCTCAGTATAAGACCTGTACAGGAACCCCCGGCACCACATGACTCTCAGTATAAGACCTGTACAGGAACCTCCGGCACCACATGACTCTCACTATAAGACCTGTACAGGAACCCCCGGCACCACATGACTCTCAGTATAAGACCTGTACAGGAACCTCAGGCACCACATGACTCTCAGTATAAGACCTGTACAGGAACCTCAGGCACCACATGACTCAGTATAAGACCTGTACCGGAACCAACGGCACCACATGACTCTCAGTATAAGGCCTGTACAGGAACCAGCGGCACCACATGACTCTCAGTATAAGGCCTGTACAGGAACCAGCGGCACCACATGACTCTGAGTATAAGGCCTGTACAGGAACCAGCGGCACCACATGACTCTCAGTATAAGACCTGTACAGGAACCAACGGCACCACATGACTCTCAGTATAAGGCCTGAACAGGAACAAGCGGCACCAAATGACTCTCAGTATAAGGCCTGTACAGGAACCTCCGGCACCACATGACTCTCAGTATAAGGCCTGTACAGGAACCAGCGGCACCACATGACTCTCAGTATAAGACCTGTACAGGAACCAGTGGCACCACATGACTCTCAGTATAAGACCTGTACAGGAACCAGCGGCACCACATGACTCTCAGTATAAGGCCTGTACAGGATCCAGCGGCACCACATGACTCTCAGTATAAGACCTGTACAGGAACCCGCGGCACCACATGACTGTCAGTATAAGACCTGTACAGGAACCCCCGGCACCACATTACTCTCAGTATAAGACCTGTACAGGAACCAGCGGCACCACATGACTCTCAGTATAAGGCCTGTACAGGAACCCCTGGCACCACATTACTCTCAGTATAAGACCTGTACAGGAACCTCAGGCACCACATGACTCTCAGTATAAGGCCTGTACAGGAACCCCCGGCACCACATGACTCTCAGTATAAGACCTGTACAGGAACCAGCGGCACCACATGACTCTCAGTATAAGACCTGTACAGGAACCAGCGGCACCACATGACTCTCAGTATAAGACCTGTACAGGAACCCCCGGCACCACATGACTCTCAGTATAAGACCTGTACAGGAACCTCAGGGAACACATGACTCTCAGTATAAGACCTGTACAGGAACCCCCGGCACCACATGACTCTCAGTATAAGACCTGTACAGGAACTCCCGGCACCACATGACTCTCAGTATAAGACCTGTACAGGAACCTCAGGCACCACATGACTCTCAGTATAAGACCTGTACAGGAACCCCCGGCACCACATGACTCTCAGTATAAGATCTGTACAGGAACCAGTTGCACCACATTACTCTCAGTATAAGACCTGTACAGGAACCCCCGGCACCACATGACTCTCAGTATAAGGCCTGTACAGGAACCCCCGGCACCACATGACTCTCAGTATAAGACCTGTACAGGAACATCAGGCACCACATGACTCTCAGTATAAGACCTGTACAGGAACCCCCGGCACCACATGACTCTCAGTATAAGACCTGTACAGGAACCTCAGGCACCACATTACTCTCAGTATAAGACCTGTACAGGAACCTCAGGCACCACATGACTCTCAGTATAAGTCCTGTACAGGAACCCCCGGCACCACATGACTCTCAGTATAAGAACTGTACAGGAACCTCAGGCACCACATGACTCTCAGTATAAGACCTGTACAAGAACCTCAGGCACCACATGACTCTCAGTATAAGACCTGTACAGGAACCAGCGGCACCACATGACTCTCAGTATAAGACCTGTACAGGAACCAGTGGCACCACATGACTCTCAGTATAAGACCTGTACAGGAACCTCAGGCACCACATGACTCTCAGTATAAGACCTGTACAGGAACCCCCGGCACCACATGACTCTCAGTATAAGGCCTGTATAGGAACCCCCGGTACCACATGACTCTCAGTATAAGGCCTGTACAAGAACCCCCGGCACCACGTGACTCTCAGTATAAGACCTGTACAGGAACCAACGGCACCACATGACTCTCAGTATAAGGCCTGTACAGGAACCAGCGGCACCAAATGACTCTCAGTATAAGGCCTGTACAGGAACCAGCGGCACCACATGACTCTCAGTATAAGACCTGTACAGGAACCCCCGGCACCACATGACTCTCAGTATAAGACCTGTACAGGAACCCCCGGAACCACATGACTCTCAGTATAAGACCTGTACAGGAACCCACGGCACCACATGACTCTCAGTATAAGACCTGTACAGGAACCTCCGGCACCACATGACTCTCACTATAAGACCTGTACAGGAACCCCCGGCACCACATGACTCTCAGTATAAGACCTGTACAGGAACCCCCGGCACCACATGACTCTCAGTATATGACCTGTACAGGAACCTCAGGCACCACATGACTCTCAGTATAAGACCTGTACAGGAACCTCAGGCACCACATGACTCTCAGTATAAGACCTGTACAGGAACCAACGGCACCACATGACTCTCAGTATAAGGCCTGTACAGGAACCAGCGGCACCACATGACTCTCAGTATAAGGCCTGTACAGGAACCAGCGGCACCACATGACTCTCAGTATAAGGCCTGTACAGGAACCAGCGGCACCACATGACTCTCAGTATAAGACCTGTACAGGAACCAACGGCACCACATGACTCTCAGTATAAGGCCTGTACAGGAACCCCCGGCACCACATGACTCTCAGTATAAGACCTGTACAGGAACCAGCGGCACCACATGACTCTCAGTATAAGACCTGTACAGGAACCCCCGGCACCACATGACTCTCAGTATAAGACCTGTACAGGAACCTCAGGCACCACATGACTCTCAGTATAAGACCTGTACAGGAACCCCCGGCACCACATGACTCTCAGTATAAGACCTGTACAGGAACTCCCGGCACCACATGACTCTCAGTATAAGACCTGTACAGGAACCCCCGGCACCACATAACTCTCAGTATAAGACCTGTACAGGAACCTCCTGCACCACATGACTCTCAGTATAAGACCTGTACAGGAACCTCCGGCATCACATGACTCTCAGTATAAGACCTGTACAGGAACCAGTGGCACCACATGACTCTCAGTATAAGACCTGTACAGGAACCCCGGCACCACATGACTCTCAGTTTAAGACCTGTACAGGAACCAGTGGCACCACATGACTCTCAGTATAAGACCTGTACAGGAACCCCCGGCACCACATGACTCTCAGTATAAGACCTGTACAGGAACCTCCGGCACCACATGACTCTCAGTATAAGACCTGTACAGGAACCCCCGGCACCACATGACTCTCAGTATAAGACCTGTACAGGAACCAGCGGCACCACATGACTCTCAGTATAAGACCTGTACAGGAACCCCCGGCACCACATGACTCTCAGTATAAGACCTGTACAGGAACCAGCGGCACCACATGACTCTCAGTATAAGACCTGTACAGGAACCCCCGGCACCACATGACTCTCAGTATAAGACCTGTACAGGAACCCCCGGCACCACATGACTCTCAGTATAAGACCTGTACAGGAACCCCCGGCACCACATGACTCTCAGTATAAGACCTGTACAGGAATCCCCGGCACCACATGACTCTCAGTATAAGACCTGTACAGGAACCTGAGGCACCACATGACTCTCAGTATAAGACCTGTACAGGAACCCCCGGCACCACATGAATCTCAGTATAAGACCTGTAAAGGAACCAGTGGCACCACATGACTCTCAGTATAAGACCTGTACAGGAACCTGAGGCACCACATGACTCTCAGTATAAGACCTGTACAGGAACCCCCGGCACCACATGACTCTCAGTATAAGACCTGTACAGGAACCTCAGGCACCACATGACTCTCAGGATAAGACCTGTACAGGAACCTCAGGCACAACATGACTCTCAGTATAAGACCTGTACAGGAACCTCAGGCACCACATGACTCTCAGTATAAGACCTGTACAGGAACCAGCGGCACCACATGACTCCCAGTATAAGACCTGTAAAGGAACCTCAGGCACCACATTACTCTCAGTATAAGACCTGTACAGGAACCTCAGGCACCACATGACTCTCAGTATAAGACCTGTACAGGAAACCTCGGCACCACATGACTCTCAGTATAAGACCTGTACAGGAACCCCCGGCACCACATTACTCTCAGTATAAGACCTGTACAGGAACCAGCGGCACCACATGACTCTCAGTATAAGGCCTGTACAGGAACCCCCGGCACCACATGACTCTCAGTATAAGACCTGTACAGGAACCAGCGGCACCACATGACTCTCAGTATAAGACCTGTACAGGAACCAGCGGCACCACATGACTCTCAGTATAAAACCTGTACAGGAACCCCCGGCACCACATGACTCTCAGTATAAGACCTGTACAGGAACCTCAGGCACCACATGACTCTCAGTATAAGACCTGTACAGGAACCCCCGGCACCACATGACTCTCAGTATAAGACCTGTACAGGAACTCCCGGCACCACATGACTCTCAGTATAAGACCTGTACAGGAACCCCCGGCACCACATGACTCTCAGTATAAGACCTGTACAGGAACCTCCTGCACCACATGACTCTCAGTATAAGACCTGTACAGGAACCTCCGGCATCACATGACTCTCAGTATAAGACCTGTACAGGAACCAGTGGCACCACATGACTCTCAGTAAAAGACCTGTACAGGAACCCCGGCACCACATGACTCTCAGTTTAAGACCTGTACAGGAACCAGTGGCACCACATGACTCTCAGTATAAGACCTGTACAGGAACCCCCGGCACCACATGACTCTCAGTATAAGACCTGTACAGGAACCCCCGGCACCACATGACTCTCAGTATAAGACCTGTACAGGAACCAGCGGCACCACATGACTCTCAGTATAAGACCTGTACAGGAACCCCCGGCACCACATGACTCTCAGTATAAGACCTGTACAGGAACCAGCGGCACCACATGACTCTCAGTATAAGACCTGTACAGGAACCCCCGGCACCACATGACTCTCAGTAAAAGACCTGTACAGGAACCCCCGGCACCACATGACTCTCAGTATAAGACCTGTACAGGAACCCCCGGCACCACATGACTCTCAGTATAAGACCTGTACAGGAACCTCAGGCACCACATGACTCTCAGTATAGGACCTGTACAGGAACCCCCGGCACCACATGACTCTCAGTATAAGACCTGTACAGGAACCCCCGGCACCACATGACTCTCAGTATAAGACCTGTACAGGAACCCCCGGCACCACATGAATCTCAGTATAAGACCTGTAAAGGAACCAGTGGCACCACATGACTCTCAGTATAAGACCTGTACAGGAACCTGAGGCACCACATGACTCTCAGTATAAGACCTGTACAGGAACCCCCGGCACCACATGACTCTCAGTATAAGACCTGTACAGGAACCTCAGGCACCACATGACTCTCAGGATGAGACCTGTACAGGAACCTCAGGCACAACATGACTCTCAGTATAAGACCTGTACAGGAACCTCAGGCACCACATGACTCTCAGTATAAGACCTGTACAGGAACCAGCGGCACCACATGACTCCCAGTATAAGACCTGTAAAGGAACCTCAGGCACCACATTACTCTCAGTATAAGACCTGTACAGGAACCTCAGGCACCACATGACTCTCAGTATAAGACCTGTACAGGAAACCCCGGCACCACATGACTCTCAGTATAAGACCTGTACAGGAACCTGAGGCACCACATGACTCTCAGTATAAGACCTGTACAGGAACCTCAGGCACCACATGACTCTCAGTATAAGACCTGTACAGGAACCTCAGGCACCGCATGACTCTCAGTATAAGACCTGTACAGGAAACCCCGGCACCACATGACTCTCAGTATAAGACCTGTACAGGAACCTGAGGCACCACATGACTCTCAGTATAAGACCTGTACAGGAACCTCAGGCACCACATGACTCTCAGTATAAGGCCTGTACAGGAACCTCAGGCACCACATGACTCTCAGTATAAGACCTGTAAAGGAACCAGTGGCACCACATGACTCTCAGTATAAGACCTGTACAGGAAACTGAGGCACCACATGACTCTCAGTATAAGACCTGTACAGGAACCAGTGGCAACACATGACTCTCAGTATGAGAACTGTACAGGAACCTCAGGCACCACATGACTCTCAGTATAAGACCTGTACAGGAACCCCCGGCACTACATGACTCTCAGTATAAGACCTGTACAGGAACCTCAGGCACCACATGACTCTCAGTATAAGACCTGTACAGGAACCTCAGGCACCACATGACTCTCAGTATAAGACCTGTACAGGAACCTCAGGCACCACATGACTCTCAGTATAAGACCTGTACAGGAACCAGCGGCACCACATGACTCCCAGTATAAGACCTGTAAAGGAACCTCAGGCACCACATTACTCTCAGTATAAGACCTGTACAGGAACCTCAGGCACCACATGACTCTCAGTATAAGACCTGTACAGGAAACCCCGGCACCACATGACTCTCAGTATAAGACCTGTACAGGAACCTGAGGCACCACATGACTCTCAGTATAAGACCTGTACAGGAACCTCAGGCACCACATGACTCTCAGTATAAGGCCTGTACAGGAACCCCCGGCACCACATGACTCTCAGTATAAGACCTGTACAGGAACCTCAGGCACCACATGACTCTAAGTATAAGACCTGTACAGGAACCTCAGGCACCACATGACTCTCAGTATAAGACCTGTAAAGGAACCTCAGGCACCACATGACTCTCAGTATAAGACCTGTACAGGAACCAGCGGCACCACATGACTCCCAGTATAAGACCTGTACAGGAACCCCCGGCACCACATGACTCTCAGTATAAGACCTGTACAGGAACCTCAGGCACCACATGACTCTCAGTATAAGACCTGTACAGGAACCTCAGGCACCACATGACTCTCAGTATAAGACCTGTACAGGAACCCCCGGCACCACATGACTCTCAGTATAAGGCCTGTACAGGAACCCCCGGCACCACATGACTCTCAGTATAAGACCTGTACAGGAACCTGAGGCACCACATGACTCTCAGTATAAGACCTGTACAGGAACCTCAGGCACCACATGACTCTCAGTATAAGGCCTGTACAGGAACCTCAGGCACCACATGACTCTCAGTATAAGACCTGTAAAGGAACCTCAGGCACCACATGACTCTCAGTATAAGACCTGTACAGGAACCAGCGGCACCACATGACTCCCAGTATAAGACCTGTACAGGAACCCCCGGCACCACATGACTCTCAGTATAAGACCTGTACAGGAACCTCAGGCACCACATGACTCTCAGTATAAGACCTGTACAGGAACCTCAGGCACCACATGACTCTCAGTATAAGACCTGTACAGGAACCCCCGGCACCACATGACTCTCAGTATAAGACCTGTACAGGAACCCCCGGCACCACATGACTCTCAGTATAAGATCTGTACAGGAACCAGTTGCACCACATTACTCTCAGTATAAGACCTGTACAGGAACCCCCGGCACCACATGACTCTCAGTATAAGGCCTGTACAGGAACCCCCGGCACCACATGACTCTCAGTATAAGACCTGTACAGGAACATCAGGCACCACATGACTCTTAGTATAAGACCTGTACAGGAACCCCCGGCACCACATGACTCTCACTATAAGACCTGTACAGGAACCCCCGGCACCACATGACTCTCAGTATAAGACCTGTACAGGAACCCCCGGCACCACATGACTCTCAGTATAAGACCTGTACAGGAACCTCAGGCACCACATGACTCAGTATAAGACCTGTACAGGAACCAACGGCACCACATGACTCTCAGTATAAGGCCTGTACAGGAACCAGCGGCACCACATGACTCTCAGTATAAGGCCTGTACAGGAACCAGCGGCACCACATGACTCTCAGTATAAGGCCTGTACAGGAACCAGCGGCACCACATGACTCTCAGTATAAGACCTGTACAGGAACCAACGGCACCAAACGACTCTCAGTATAAGGCCTGTACAGGAACCAGCGGCACCAAATGACTCTCAGTATAAGGCCTGTACAGGAACCAGCGGCACCACATGACTCTCAGTATAAGAACTGTACAGGAACCTCCGGCACCACATGACTCTCAGTATAAGATCTGTACAGGAACCAGTTGCGCCACATTACTCTCAGTATAAGACCTGTACAGGAACCCCCGGCACCACATGACTCTCAGTATAAGACCTGTACAGGAACCTGAGGCATCACATGACTCTCAGTATAAGACCTGTACAGGAACCTCAGGCACCACATGACTCTCAGTATAAGGCCTGTACAGGAACCTCAGGCACCACATGACTCTCAGTATAAGACCTGTAAAGGAACCTCAGGCACCACATGACTCTCAGTATAAGACCTGTACAGGAACCAGCGGCACCACATGACTCCCAGTATAAGACCTGTACAGGAACCCCCGGCACCACATGACTCTCAGTATAAGACCTGTACAGGAACCTCAGGCACCACATGACTCTCAGTATAAGACCTGTACAGGAACCTCAGGCACCACATGACTCTCAGTATAAGACCTGTACAGGAACCCCCGGCACCACATGACTCTCAGTATAAGACCTGTACAGGAACCCCCGGCACCACATGACTCTCAGTATAAGATCTGTACAGGAACCAGTTGCACCACATTACTCTCAGTATAAGACCTGTACAGGAACCCCCGGCACCACATGACTCTCAGTATAAGGCCTGTACAGGAACCCCCGGCACCACATGACTCTCAGTATAAGACCTGTACAGGAACATCAGGCACCACATGACTCTTAGTATAAGACCTGTACAGGAACCCCCGGCACCACATGACTCTCACTATAAGACCTGTACAGGAACCCCCGGCACCACATGACTCTCAGTATAAGACCTGTACAGGAACCCCCGGCACCACATGACTCTCAGTATAAGACCTGTACAGGAACCTCAGGCACCACATGACTCAGTATAAGACCTGTACAGGAACCAACGGCACCACATGACTCTCAGTATAAGGCCTGTACAGGAACCAGCGGCACCACATGACTCTCAGTATAAGGCCTGTACAGGAACCAGCGGCACCACATGACTCTCAGTATAAGGCCTGTACAGGAACCAGCGGCACCACATGACTCTCAGTATAAGACCTGTACAGGAACCAACGGCACCAAACGACTCTCAGTATAAGGCCTGTACAGGAACCAGCGGCACCAAATGACTCTCAGTATAAGGCCTGTACAGGAACCAGCGGCACCACATGACTCTCAGTATAAGAACTGTACAGGAACCTCCGGCACCACATGACTCTCAGTATAAGGCCTGTACAGGAACCAGCGGCACCACATGACTCTCAGTATAAGAACTGTACAGGAACCTCCGGCACCACATGACTCTCAGTATAAGACCTGTACAGGAACCAACGGCACCACATGACTCTCAGTATAAGGCCTGTACAGGAACCAGCGGCACCACATGACTCTCAGTATAAGACCTGTACAGGAACCAGCGGCACCACATGACTCTCAGTATAAGACCTGTACAGGAACCCGCGGCACCACATGACTGTCAGTATAAGACCTGTACAGGAACCCCCGGCACCACATTACTCTCAGTATAAGACCTGTACAGGAACCAGCGGCACCACATGACTCTCAGTATAAGGCCTGTACAGGAACCCCTGGCACCACATGACTCTCAGTATAAGACCTGTACAGGAACCAGCGGCACCACATGACTCTCAGTATAAGACCTGTACAGGAACCCCCGGCACCACATGACTCTCAGTATAAGACCTGTACAGGAACCAGCGGCACCACATGACTCTCAGTATAAGACCTGTACAGGAACCCACGGCACCACATGACTCTCAGTATAAGACCTGTACAGGAACTCCCGGCACCACATGACTCTCAGTATAAGACCTGTACAGGAACCCCCGGCACCACATGACTCTCAGTATAAGACCTGTACAGGAACCTCCTGCACCACATGACTCTCAGTATAAGACCTGTACAGGAACCTCCGGCATCACATGACTCTCAGTATAAGACCTGTACAGGAACCAGTGGCACCACATGACTCTCAGTATAAGACCTGTACAGGAACGCCGGCACCACATGACTCTCAGTTTAAGACCTGTACAGGAACCAGTGGCACCACATGACTCTCAGTATAAGACCTGTACAGGAACCCCCGGCACCACATGACTCTCAGTATAAGACCTGTACAGGAACCTCCGGCACCACATGACTCTCAGTATAAGACCTGTACAGGAACCCCCGGCACTACATGACTCTCAGTATAAGACCTGTACAGGAACCTGAGGCACCACATGACTCTCAGTATAAGACCTGTACAGGAACCCCCGGCACCACATGAATCTCAGTATAAGACCTGTAAAGGAACCAGTGGCACCACATGACTCTCAGTATAAGACCTGTACAGGAACCTGAGGCACCACATGACTCTCAGTATAAGACCTGTACAGGAACCCCCGGCACCACATGACTCTCAGTATAAGACCTGTACAGGAACCTCAGGCACCACATGACTCTCAGTATAAGACCTGTACAGGAACCTCAGGCACAACATGACTCTCAGTAAAAGACCTGTACAGGAACCTCAGGCACCACATGACTCTCAGTATAAGACCTGTACAGGAACCAGCGGCACCACATGACTCCCAGTATAAGACCTGTAAAGGAACCTCAGGCACCACATTACTCTCAGTATAAGACCTGTACAGGAATCTCAGGCACCACATGACTCTCAGTATAAGACCTGTACAGGAACCTGAGGCACCACATGACTCTCAGTATAAGACCTGTACAGGAACCTCAGGCACCACATGACTCTCAGTATAAGACCTGTACAGGAACCTCAGGCACCGCATGACTCTCAGTATAAGACCTGTACAGGAAACCCCGGCACCACATGACTCTCAGTATAAGACCTGTAAAGGAACCTGAGGCACCACATGACTCTCAGTATAAGACCTGTACAGGAACCTCAGGCACCACATGACTCTCAGTATAAGGCCTGTACAGGAACCTCAGGCACCACATGACTCTCAGTATAAGACCTGTACAGGAAACTGAGGCACCACATGACTCTCAGTATAAGGCCTGTACAGGAACCCCCGGCACTACATGACTCTCAGTATAAGACCTGTACAGGAACCTCAGGCACCACATGACTCTCAGTATAAGACCTGTACAGGAACCTCAGGCACCACATGACTCTCAGTATAAGACCTGTACAGGAACCTGAGGCACCACATGACTCTCAGTATAAGACCTGTACAGGAACCTCAGGCACCACATGACTCTCAGTATAAGGCCTGTACAGGAACCCCCGGCACCACATGACTCTCAGTATAAGACCTGTACAGGAACCTCAGGCACCAAATGACTCTCAGTATAAGGCCTGTACAGGAACCAGCGGCACCACATGACTCTCAGTATAAGAACTGTACAGGAACCTCCGGCACCACATGACTCTCAGTATAAGGCCTGTACAGGAACCAGCGGCACCACATGACTCTCAGTATAAGAACTGTACAGGAACCTCCGGCACCACATGACTCTCAGTATAAGACCTGTACAGGAACCCCCGGCACCACATGACTCTCAGTATAAGATCTGTACAGGAACCAGTTGCACCACATTACTCTCAGTATAAGACCTGTACAGGAACCCCCGGCACCACATGACTCTCAGTATAAGGCCTGTACAGGAACCCCCGGCACCACATGACTCTCAGTATAAGACCTGTACAGGAACATCAGGCACCACATGACTCTTAGTATAAGACCTGTACAGGAACCCCCGGCAACACATGACTCTCACTATAAGACCTGTACAGGAACCCCCGGCACCACATGACTCTCAGTATAAGACCTGTACAGGAACCCCCGGCACCACATGACTCTCAGTATAAGACCTGTACAGGAACCTCAGGCACCACATGACTCAGTATAAGACCTGTACAGGAACCAACGGCACCACATGACTCTCAGTATAAGGCCTGTACAGGAACCAGCGGCACCACATGACTCTCAGTATAAGGCCTGTACAGGAACCAGCGGCACCACATGACTCTCAGTATAAGGCCTGTACAGGAACCAGCGGCACCACATGACTCTCAGTATAAGACCTGTACAGGAACCAACGGCACCAAACGACTCTCAGTATAAGGCCTGTACAGGAACCAGTGGCACCAAATGACTCTCAGTATAAGGCCTGTACAGGAACCAGCGGCACCACATGACTCTCAGTATAAGAACTGTACAGGAACCTCCGGCACCACATGACTCTCAGTATAAGACCTGTACAGGAACCAGCGGCACCACATGACTCTCAGTATAAGAACTGTACAGGAACCTCCGGCACCACATGACTCTCAGTATAAGACCTGTACAGGAACCAACGGCACCACATGACTCTCAGTATAAGGCCTGTACAGGAACCAGCGGCACCACATGACTCTCAGTATAAGACCTGTACAGGAACCAGCGGCACCACATGACTCTCAGTATAAGACCTGTACAGGAACCCGCGGCACCACATGACTGTCAGTATAAGACCTGTACAGGAACCCCCGGCACCACATTACTCTCAGTATAAGACCTGTACAGGAACCAGCGGCACCACATGACTCTCAGTATAAGGCCTGTACAGGAACCCCTGGCACCACATGACTCTCAGTATAAGACCTGTACAGGAACCAGCGGCACCACATGACTCTCAGTATAAGACCTGTACAGGAACCCCCGGCACCACATGACTCTCAGTATAAGACCTGTACAGGAACCCCCGGCACCACATGACTCTCAGTATAAGACCTGTACAGGAACCTGAGGCACCACATGACTCTCAGTATAAGACCTGTACAGGAACCTCAGGCACCACATGACTCTCAGTATAAGACCTGTACAGGAACCTCAGGCACCGCATGACTCTCAGTATAAGACCTGTACAGGAAACCCCGGCACCACATGACTCTCAGTATAAGACCTGTAAAGGAACCTGAGGCACCACATGACTCTCAGTATAAGACCTGTACAGGAACCTCAGGCACCACATGACTCTCAGTATAAGGCCTGTACAGGAACCTCAGGCACCACATGACTCTCAGTATAAGACCTGTAAAGGAACCAGTGGCACCACATGACTCTCAGTATAAGACCTGTACAGGAAACTGAGGCACCACATGACTCTCAGTATAAGGCCTGTACAGGAACCCCCGGCACTACATGACTCTCAGTATAAGACCTGTACAGGAACCTCAGGCACCACATGACTCTCAGTATAAGACCTGTACAGGAACCTCAGGCACCACATGACTCTCAGTATAAGACCTGTACAGGAACCTGAGGCACCACATGACTCTCAGTATAAGACCTGTACAGGAACCTCAGGCACCACATGACTCTCAGTATAAGGCCTGTACAGGAACCCCCGGCACCACATGACTCTCAGTATAAGACCTGTACAGGAACCTCAGGCACCAAACGACTCTCAGTATAAGGCCTGTACAGGAACCAGCGGCACCAAATGACTCTCAGTATAAGGCCTGTACAGGAACCAGCGGCACCACATGACTCTCAGTATAAGAACTGTACAGGAACCTCCGGCACCACATGACTCTCAGTATAAGGCCTGTACAGGAACCAGCGGCACCACATGACTCTCAGTATAAGAACTGTACAGGAACCTCCGGCACCACATGACTCTCAGTATAAGACCTGTACAGGAACCCCCGGCACCACATGACTCTCAGTATAAGATCTGTACAGGAACCAGTTGCACCACATTACTCTCAGTATAAGACCTGTACAGGAACCCCCGGCACCACATGACTCTCAGTATAAGGCCTGTACAGGAACCCCCGGCACCACATGACTCTCAGTATAAGACCTGTACAGGAACATCAGGCACCACATGACTCTTAGTATAAGACCTGTACAGGAACCCCCGGCAACACATGACTCTCACTATAAGACCTGTACAGGAACCCCCGGCACCACATGACTCTCAGTATAAGACCTGTACAGGAACCCCCGGCACCACATGACTCTCAGTATAAGACCTGTACAGGAACCTCAGGCACCACATGACTCAGTATAAGACCTGTACAGGAACCAACGGCACCACATGACTCTCAGTATAAGGCCTGTACAGGAACCAGCGGCACCACATGACTCTCAGTATAAGGCCTGTACAGGAACCAGCGGCACCACATGACTCTCAGTATAAGGCCTGTACAGGAACCAGCGGCACCACATGACTCTCAGTATAAGACCTGTACAGGAACCAACGGCACCAAACGACTCTCAGTATAAGGCCTGTACAGGAACCAGCGGCACCAAATGACTCTCAGTATAAGGCCTGTACAGGAACCAGCGGCACCACATGACTCTCAGTATAAGAACTGTACAGGAACCTCCGGCACCACATGACTCTCAGTATAAGACCTGTACAGGAACCAGCGGCACCACATGACTCTCAGTATAAGAACTGTACAGGAACCTCCGGCACCACATGACTCTCAGTATAAGACCTGTACAGGAACCAACGGCACCACATGACTCTCAGTATAAGGCCTGTACAGGAACCAGCGGCACCACATGACTCTCAGTATAAGACCTGTACAGGAACCAGCGGCACCACATGACTCTCAGTATAAGACCTGTACAGGAACCCGCGGCACCACATGACTGTCAGTATAAGACCTGTACAGGAACCCCCGGCACCACATTACTCTCAGTATAAGACCTGTACAGGAACCAGCGGCACCACATGACTCTCAGTATAAGGCCTGTACAGGAACCCCTGGCACCACATGACTCTCAGTATAAGACCTGTACAGGAACCAGCGGCACCACATGACTCTCAGTATAAGACCTGTACAGGAACCCCCGGCACCACATGACTCTCAGTATAAGACCTGTACAGGAACCAGCGGCACCACATGACTCTCAGTATAAGACCTGTACAGGAACCCACGGCACCACATGACTCTCAGTATAAGACCTGTACAGGAACTCCCGGCACCACATGACTCTCAGTATAAGACCTGTACAGGAACCCCCGGCACCACATGACTCTCAGTATAAGACCTGTACAGGAACCTCCTGCACCACATGACTCTCAGTATAAGACCTGTACAGGAACCTCCGGCATCACATGACTCTCAGTATAAGACCTGTACAGGAACCAGTGGCACCACATGACTCTCAGTATAAGACCTGTACAGGAACGCCAGCACCACATGACTCTCAGTTTAAGACCTGTACAGGAACCAGTGGCACCACATGACTCTCAGTATAAGACCTGTACAGGAACCCCCGGCACCACATGACTCTCAGTATAAGACCTGTACAGGAACCTCCGGCACCACATGACTCTCAGTATAAGACCTGTACAGGAACCCCCGGCACTACATGACTCTCAGTATAAGACCTGTACAGGAACCTGAGGCACCACATGACTCTCAGTATAAGACCTGTACAGAAACCCCCGGCACCACATGAATCTCAGTATAAGACCTGTAAAGGAACCAGTGGCACCACATGACTCTCAGTATAAGACCTGTACAGGAACCTGAGGCACCACATGACTCTCAGTATAAGACCTGTACAGGAACCCCCGGCACCACATGACTCTCAGTATAAGACCTGTACAGGAACCTCAGGCACCACATGACTCTCAGTATAAGACCTGTACAGGAACCTCAGGCACAACATGACTCTCAGTAAAAGACCTGTACAGGAACCTCAGGCACCACATGACTCTCAGTATAAGACCTGTACAGGAACCAGCGGCACCACATGACTCCCAGTATAAGACCTGTACAGGAACCTCAGGCACCACATGACTCTCAGTATAAGACCTGTACAGGAACCTCAGGCACCGCATGACTCTCAGTATAAGACCTGTACAGGAAACCCCGGCACCACATGACTCTCAGTATAAGACCTGTAAAGGAACCTGAGGCACCACATGACTCTCAGTATAAGACCTGTACAGGAACCTCAGGCACCACATGACTCTCAGTATAAGGCCTGTACAGGAACCTCAGGCACCACATGACTCTCAGTATAAGACCTGTAAAGGAACCAGTGGCACCACATGACTCTCAGTATAAGACCTGTACAGGAAACTGAGGCACCACATGACTCTCAGTATAAGGCCTGTACAGGAACCCCCGGCACTACATGACTCTCAGTATAAGACCTGTACAGGAACCTCAGGCACCACATGACTCTCAGTATAAGACCTGTACAGGAACCTCAGGCACCACATGACTCTCAGTATAAGACCTGTACAGGAACCTGAGGCACCACATGACTCTCAGTATAAGACCTGTACAGGAACCTCAGGCACCACATGACTCTCAGTATAAGGCCTGTACAGGAACCCCCGGCACCACATGACTCTCAGTATAAGACCTGTACAGGAACCTCAGGCACCAAACGACTCTCAGTATAAGGCCTGTACAGGAACCAGCGGCACCAAATGACTCTCAGTATAAGGCCTGTACAGGAACCAGCGGCACCACATGACTCTCAGTATAAGAACTGTACAGGAACCTCCGGCACCACATGACTCTCAGTATAAGGCCTGTACAGGAACCAGCGGCACCACATGACTCTCAGTATAAGAACTGTACAGGAACCTCCGGCACCACATGACTGTCAGTATAAGACCTGTACAGGAACCAACGGCACCACATGACTCTCAGTATAAGGCCTGTACAGGAACCAGCGGCACCACATGACTCTCAGTACAAGACCTGTACAGGAACCAGCGGCACCACATGACTCTCAGTATAAGACCTGTAAAGGAACCCGCGGCACCACATGACTGTCAGTATAAGACCTGTACAGGAACCCCCGGCACCACATTACTCTCAGTATAAGACCTGTACAGGAACCAGCGGCACCACATGACTCTCAGTATAAGGCCTGTACAGGAACCCCTGGCACCACATGACTCTCAGTATAAGACCTGTACAGGAACCAGCGGCACCACATGACTCTCAGTATAAGACCTGTACAGGAACCCCCGGCACCACATGACTCTCAGTATAAGACCTGTACAGGAACCAGCGGCACCACATGACTCTCAGTATAAGACCTGTACAGGAACCCACGGCACCACATGACTCTCAGTATAAGACCTGTACAGGAACTCCCGGCACCACATGACTCTCAGTATAAGACCTGTACAGGAACCCCCGGCACCACATGACTCTCAGTATAAGACCTGTACAGGAACCTCCTGCACCACATGACACTCAGTATAAGACCTGTACAGGAACCTCCGGCATCACATGACTCTCAGTATAAGACCTGTACAGGAACCAGTGGCACCACATGACTCTCAGTATAAGACCTGTACAGGAACGCCGGCACCACATGACTCTCAGTTTAAGACCTGTACAGGAACCAGTGGCACCATATGACTCTCAGTATAAGACCTGTACAGGAACCCCCGGCACCACATGACTCTCAGTATAAGACCTGTACAGGAACCTCCGGCACCACATGACTCTCAGTATAAGACCTGTACAGGAACCCCCGGCACTACATGACTCTCAGTATAAGACCTGTACAGGAACCTGAGGCACCACATGACTCTCAGTATAAGACCTGTACAGGAACCCCCGGCACCACATGAATCTCAGTATAAGACCTGTAAAGGAACCAGTGGCACCACATGACTCTCAGTATAAGACCTGTACAGGAACCTGAGGCACCACATGACTCTCAGTATAAGACCTGTACAGGAACCCCCGGCACCACATGACTCTCAGTATAAGACCTGTACAGGAACCTCAGGCACCACATGACTCTCAGTATAAGACCTGTACAGGAACCTCAGGCACAACATGACTCTCAGTAAAAGACCTGTACAGGAACATCAGGCACCACATGACTCTCAGTATAAGACCTGTACAGGAACCAGCGGCACCACATGACTCCCAGTATAAGACCTGTAAAGGAACCTCAGGCACCACATTACTCTCAGTATAAGACCTGTACAGGAATCTCAGGCACCACATGACTCTCAGTATAAGACCTGTACAGGAACCTGAGGCACCACATGACTCTCAGTATAAGACCTGTACAGGAACCTCAGGCACCACATGACTCTCAGTATAAGACCTGTACAGGAACCTCAGGCACCGCATGACTCTCAGTATAAGACCTGTACAGGAAACCCCGGCACCACAAGACTCTCAGTATAAGACCTGTAAAGGAACCTGAGGCACCACATGACTCTCAGTATAAGACCTGTACAGGAACCTCAGGCACCACATGACTCTCAGTATAAGGCCTGTACAGGAACCTCAGGCACCACATGACTCTCAGTATAAGACCTGTAAAGGAACCAGTGGCACCACATGACTCTCAGTATAAGACCTGTACAGGAAACTGAGGCACCACATGACTCTCAGTATAAGGCCTGTACAGGAACCCCCGGCACTACATGACTCTCAGTATAAGACCTGTACAGGAACCTCAGGCACCACATGACTCTCAGTATAAGACCTGTACAGGAACCTCAGGCACCACATGACTCTCAGTATAAGACCTGTACAGGAACCTGAGGCACCACATGACTCTCAGTATAAGACCTGTACAGGAACCTCAGGCACCACATGACTCTCAGTATAATGACTCTCAGTATAAGACCTGTACAGGAACCTCAGGCACCACATGACTCTCAGTATAAGACCTGTACAGGAACCAGCGGCACCACATGACTCCCAGTATAAGACCTGTACAGGAACCCCCGGCACCACATGACTCTCAGTATAAGACCTGTACAGGAACCTCAGGCACCACATGACTCTCAGTATAAGACCTGTACAGGAAACCCCGGCACCACAAGACTCTCAGTATAAGACCTGTAAAGGAACCTGAGGCACCACATGACTCTCAGTATAAGACCTGTACAGGAACATCAGGCACCACATGACTCTCAGTATAAGACCTGTACAGGAACCCCGGCACCACATGACTCTCAGTATAAGACCTGTACAGGAACCTCCGGCACCACATGACTCTCACTATAAGACCTGTACAGGAACCCCCGGCACCACATGACTCTCAGTATAAGACCTGTTCAGGAACCAACGGCACCACATGACTCTCAGTATAAGGCCTGTACAGGAACCAGCGGCACCACATGACTCTCAGTATAAGGCCTGTACAGGAACCCCCGGCACCACATGACTCTCAGTATAAGATCTGTACAGGAACCAGTTGCACCACATTACTCTCAGTATAAGACCTGTACAGGAACCCCCGGCACCACATGACTCTCAGTATAAGGCCTGTACAGGAACCCCCGGCACCACATGACTCTCAGTATAAGACCTGTACAGGAACATCAGGCACCACATGACTCTCAGTATAAGACCTGTACAGGAACCCCCGGCACCACATGACTCTCAGTATAAGACCTGTACAGGAACCTCCGGCACCACATGACTCTCACTATAAGACCTGTACAGGAACCCCCGGCACCACATGACTCTCAGTATAAGACCTGTACAGGAACCAGCGGCACCACATGACTCCCAGTATAAGACCTGTACAGGAACCTCAGGCACCACATGACTCTCAGTATAAGACCTGTACAGGAACCCCCGGCACCACATGACTCTCAGTATAAGACCTGTACAGGAACCCCCGGCACCACATTACTCTCAGTATAAGACCTGTACAGGAACCTCAGGCACCACATGACTCTCAGTATAAGACCTGTACAGGAAACCCCGGCACCACATGACTCTCAGTATAAGACCTGTACAGGAACCTGAGGCACCACATGACTCTCAGTATAAGACCTGTACAGGAACCTCAGGCACCACATGACTCTCAGTATAAGGCCTGTACAGGAACCCCCGGCACCACATGACTCTCAGTATAAGACCTGTACAGGAACCTCAGGCACCACATGACTCTCAGTATAAGACCTGTACAGGAACCTCAGGCACCACATGACTCTCAGTATAAGACCTGTAAAGGAACCTCAGGCACCACATGACTCTCAGTATAAGACCTGTACAGGAACCAGCGGCACCACATGACTCCCAGTATAAGACCTGTACAGGAACCCCCGGCACCACATGACTCTCAGTATAAGACCTGTACAGGAACCTCAGGCAACACATTAATCTCAGTATAAGACCTGTACAGGAACCTCAGGCACCACATGACTCTCAGTATGAGACCTGTACAGGAACCCCCGGCACCACATGACTCTCAGTATAAGACCTGTACAGGAACCCCCGGCACCACATGACTCTCAGTATAAGATCTGTACAGGAACCAGTTGCACCACATTACTCTCAGTATAAGACCTGTACAGGAACCCCCGGCACCACATGACTCTCAGTATAAGGCCTGTACAGGAACCCCCGGCACCACATGACTCTCAGTATAAGACCTGTACAGGAACATCAGGCACCACATGACTCTCAGTATAAGACCTGTACAGGAACCCCCGGCACCACATGACTCTCAGTATAAGACCTGTACAGGAACCTCCGGCACCACATGACTCTCACTATAAGACCTGTACAGGAACCCCCGGCACCACATGACTCTCAGTATAAGACCTGTACAGGAACCCCCGGCACCACATGACTCTCAGTATAAGACCTGTACAGGAACCTCAGGCACCACATGACTCTCAGTATAAGACCTGTACAGGAACCTCAGGCACCACATGACTCAGTATAAGACCTGTACAGGAACCAACGGCACCACATGACTCTCAGTATAAGGCCTGTACAGGAACCAGCGGCACCACATGACTCTCAGTATAAGGCCTGTACAGGAACCCCCGGCACCACATGACTCTCAGTATAAGACCTGTACAGGAACCAGCGGCACCACATGACTCTCAGTATAAGACCTGTACAGGAACCAGCGGCACCACATGACTCTCAGTATAAGACCTGTACAGGAACCCCCGGCACCACATGATTCTCAGTATAAGACCTGTACAGGTACCTCAGGCAACACATGACTCTCAGTATAAGACCTGTACAGGAACCCCCGGCACCACATGACTCTCAGTATAAGACCTGTACAGGAACTCCCGGCACCACATGACTCTCAGTATAAGACCTGTACAGGAACCCCCGGCACCACATGACTCTCAGTATAAGACCTGTACAGGAACCTCCTGCACCACATGACTCTCAGTATAAGACCTGTACAGGAACCTCAGGCACCACATGACTCTCAGTATAAGACCTGTACAGGAACCTGAGGCACCACATGACTCTCAGTATAAGACCTGTACAGGAACCTCAGGCACCACATGACTCTCAGTATAAGGCCTGTACAGGAACCCCCGGCACCACATGACTCTCAGTATTAGACCTGTACAGGAACCTCAGGCACCACATGACTCTCAGTATAAGACCTGTACAGGAACCTCAGGCACCACATGACTCTCAGTATAAGACCTGTAAAGGAACCTCAGGCACCACATGACTCTCAGTATAAGACCTGTACAGGAACCAGCGGCACCACATGACTCCCAGTATAAGACCTGTCCAGGAACCCCCGGCACCAAATGACTCTCAGTATAAGACCTGTACAGGAACCTCAGGCACCACATGACTCTCAGTATAAGACCTGTACAGGAACCCCCGGCACCACATGACTCTCAGTATAAGGCCTGTACAGGAACCCCCGGCACCACATGACTCTCAGTATAAGATCTGTACAGGAACCAGTTGCACCACATTACTCTCAGTATAAGACCTGTACAGGAACCCCCGGCACCACATGACTCTCAGTATAAAGCCTGTACAGGAACCCCCGGCACCACATGACTCTCAGTATAAGACCTGTACAGGAACTCCCGGCACCACATGACTCTCAGTATAAGACCTGTACAGGAACCCCCGGCACCACATGACTCTCAGTATAAGACCTGTACAGGAACCTCCGGCACCACATGACTCTCACTATAAGACCTGTACAGGAACCCCCGGCACCACATGACTCTCAGTATAAGACCTGTACAGGAACCAGCGGCACCACATGACTCCCAGTATAAGACCTGTAAAGGAACCTCAGGCACCACATTACTCTAAGTATAAGACCTGTACAGGAACCTCAGGCACCACATGACTCTCAGTATAAGACCTGTACAGGAACCTGAGGCACCACATGACTCTCAGTATAAGACCTGTACAGGAACCTCAGGCACCACATGACTCTCAGTATAAGGCCTGTACAGGAACCCCCGGCACCACATGACTCTCAGTATAAGACCTGTACAGGAACCTCAGGCACCACATGACTCTCAGTATAAGACCTGTACAGGAACCTCAGGCACCACATGACTCTCAGTATAAGACCTGTACAGGAACCTCAGGCACCACATGACTCAGTATAAGACCTGTACAGGAACCAACGGCACCACATGACTCTCAGTATAAGGCCTGTACAGGAACCAGCGGCACCACATGACTCTCAGTATAAGGCCTGTACAGGAACCCCCGGCACCACATGACTCTCAGTATAAGACCTGTACAGGAACCAGCGGCACCACATGACTCTCAGTATAAGACCTGTACAGGAACCAGCGGCACCACATGACTCTCAGTATAAGACCTGTACAGGAACCCCCGGCACCACATGATTCTCAGTATAAGACCTGTACAGGTACCTCAGGCAACACATGACTCTCAGTATAAGACCTGTACAGGAACCCCCGGCACCACATGACTCTCAGTATAAGACCTGTACAGGAACCCCCGACACCACATGACTCTCAGTATAAGACCTGTACAGGAACCCCCGGCACCACATGACTCTCAGTATAAGACCTGTACAGGAACCTCCTGCACCACATGACTCTCAGTATAAGACCTGTACAGGAACCTAAGGCACCACATGACTCTCAGTATAAGACCTGTACAGGAACCTGAGGCACCACATGACTCTCAGTATAAGACCTGTACAGGAACCTCAGGCACCACATGACTCTCAGTATAAGGCCTGTACAGGAACCCCCGGCACCACATGACTCTCAGTATTAGACCTGTACAGGAACCTCAGGCACCACATGACTCTCAGTATAAGACCTGTACAGGAACCTCAGGCACCACATGACTCTCAGTATAAGACCTGTAAAGGAACCTCAGGCACCACATGACTCTCAGTATAAGACCTGTACAGGAACCAGCGGCACCACATGACTCCCAGTATAAGACCTGTCCAGGAACCCCCGGCACCAAATGACTCTCAGTATAAGACCTGTACAGGAACCTCAGGCACCACATGACTCTCAGTATAAGACCTGTACAGGAACCCCCGGCACCACATGACTCTCAGTATAAGGCCTGTACAGGAACCCCCGGCACCACATGACTCTCAGTATAAGATCTGTACAGGAACCAGTTGCACCACATTACTCTCAGTATAAGACCTGTACAGGAACCCCCGGCACCACATGACTCTCAGTATAAAGCCTGTACAGGAACCCCCGGCACCACATGACTCTCAGTATAAGACCTGTACAGGAACTCCCGGCACCACATGACTCTCAGTATAAGACCTGTACAGGAACCCCCGGCACCACATGACTCTCAGTATAAGACCTGTACAGGAACCTCCGGCACCACATGACTCTCACTATAAGACCTGTACAGGAACCCCCGGCACCACATGACTCTCAGTATAAGACCTGTACAGGAACCAGCGGCACCACATGACTCCCAGTATAAGACCTGTAAAGGAACCTCAGGCACCACATTACTCTAAGTATAAGACCTGTACAGGAACCTCAGGCACCACATGACTCTCAGTATAAGACCTGTACAGGAACCTGAGGCACCACATGACTCTCAGTATAAGACCTGTACAGGAACCTCAGGCACCACATGACTCTCAGTATAAGGCCTGTACAGGAACCCCCGGCACCACATGACTCTCAGTATAAGACCTGTACAGGAACCCCCGGCACCACATGACTCTCAGTATAAGACCTGTACAGGAACCTCAGGCACCACATGACTCTCAGTATAAGACCTGTACAGGAACCTCAGGCACCACATGACTCTCAGTATAAGACCTGTACAGGAACCCCCGGCACCACATGACTCTCAGTATAAGACCTGTACAGGAACCCCCGGCACCACATGACTCTCAGTATAAGACCTGTACAGGAACCTGAGGCACCACATGACTCTCAGTATAAGACCTGTACAGGAACCTCAGGCACCACATGACTCTCAGTATAAGGCCTGTACAGGAACCCCCGGCACCACATGACTCTCAGTATAAGACCTGTACAGGAACCTCAGGCACCACATGACTCTCAGTATAAGACCTGTACAGGAACCTCAGGCACCACATGACTCTCAGTATAAGACCTGTAAAGGAACCTCAGGCACCACATGACTCTCAGTATAAGACCTGTACAGGAACCAGCGGTACCACATGACTCCCAGTATAAGACCTGTACAGGAACCCCCGGCACCACATGACTCTCAGTATAAGACCTGTACAGGAACCTCAGGCAACACATTAATCTCAGTATAAGACCTGTACAGGAACCTCAGGCACCACATGACTCTCAGTATGAGACCTGTACAGGAACCCCCGGCACCACATGACTCTCAGTATAAGACCTGTACAGGAACCCCCGGCACCACATGACTCTCAGTATAAGATCTGTACAGGAACCAGTTGCACCACATTACTCTCAGTATAAGACCTGTACAGGAACCCCCGGCACCACATGACTCTCAGTATAAGGCCTGTACAGGAACCCCCGGCACCACATGACTCTCAGTATAAGACCTGTACAGGAACATCAGGCACCACATGACTCTCAGTATAAGACCTGTACAGGAACCCCCGGCACCACATGACTCTCAGTATAAGACCTGTACAGGAACCTCCGGCACCACATGACTCTCACTATAAGACCTGTACAGGAACCCCCGGCACCACATGACTCTCAGTATAAGACCTGTACAGGAACCCCCGGCACCACATGACTCTCAGTATAAGACCTGTACAGGAACCTCAGGCACCACATGACTCTCAGTATAAGACCTGTACAGGAACCTCAGGCACCACATGACTCAGTATAAGACCTGTACAGGAACCAACGGCACCACATGACTCTCAGTATAAGGCCTGTACAGGAACCAGCGGCACCACATGACTCTCAGTATAAGGCCTGTACAGGAACCCCCGGCACCACATGACTCTCAGTATAAGACCTGTACAGGAACCAGCGGCACCACATGACTCTCAGTATAAGACCTGTACAGGAACCAGCGGCACCACATGACTCTCAGTATTAGACCTGTACAGGAACCTCAGGCACCACATGACTCTCAGTATAAGACCTGTACAGGAACCTCAGGCACCACATGACTCTCAGTATAAGACCTGTAAAGGAACCTCAGGCACCACATGACTCTCAGTATAAGACCTGTACAGGAACCAGCGGCACCACATGACTCCCAGTATAAGACCTGTCCAGGAACCCCCGGCACCAAATGATTCTCAGTATAAGACCTGTACAGGAACCTCAGGCACCACATGACTCTCAGTATAAGACCTGTACAGGAACCAGTTGCACCACATTACTCTCAGTATAAGACCTGTACAGGAACCCCCGGCACCAAATGACTCTCAGTATAAGGCCTGTACAGGAACCCCCGGCACCACATGACTCTCAGTATAAGACCTGTACAGGAACTCCCGGCACCACATGACTCTCAGTATAAGACCTGTACAGGAACCCCCGGCACCACATGACTCTCAGTATAAGACCTGTACAGGAACCTCCGGCACCACATGACTCTCACTACAAGACCTGTACAGGAACCCCCGGCACCACATGACTATCAGTATAAGACCTGTACAGGAACCAGCGGCACCACATGACTCTCAGTATAAGACCTGTACAGGAACCTCAGGCACCACATGACTCTCAGTATAAGACCTGTACAGGAACCTGAGGCACCACATGACTCTCAGTATAAGACCTGTACAGGAACCTCAGGCACCACATGACTCTCAGTATAAGGCCTGTACAGGAACCCCCGGCACCACATGACTCTCAGTATAAGACCTGTACAGGAACCTCAGGCACCACATGACTCTCAGTATAAGACCTGTACAGGAACCTCAGGCACCACATGACTCTCAGTATAAGACCTGTAAAGGAACCTCAGGCACCACATGACTCTCAGTATAAGACCTGTACAGGAACCAGCGGCACCACATGACTCCCAGTATAAGACCTGTACAGAAACCCCCGGCACCACATGACTCTCAGTATAAGACCTGTACAGGAACCTCAGGCACCACATGACTCTCAGTATAAGACCTGTACAGGAACCTCAGGCACCACATGACTCTCAGTATAAGACCTGTACAGGAACCCCCGGCACCACATGACTCTCAGTATAAGACCTGTACAGGAACCCCCGGCACCACATGACTCTCAGTATAAGATCTGTACAGGAACCAGTTGCACCACATTACTCTCAGTATAAGACCTGTACAGGAACCTCAGGCACCACATGACTCTCAGTATAAGACCTGTACAGGAACCCCCGGCACCACATGACTCTCAGTATAAGACCTGTACAGGAACCCCCGGCACCACATGACTCTCAGTATAAGATCTGTACAGGAACCAGTTGCACCACATTACTCTCAGTATAAGACCTGTACAGGAACCCCCGGCACGACATGACTCTCAGTATAAGGCCTGTACAGGAACATCAGGCACCACATGACTCTCAGTATAAGGCCTGTACAGGAACCCCCGGCACCACATGACTCTCAGTATAAGACCTGTACAGGAACCTCAGGCACCACATGACTCTCAGTATAAGACTTGTACAGGAACCTCAGGCACCACATGACTCTCAGTATAAGACCTGTAAAGGAACCTCAGGCACCACATGACTCTCAGTATAAGACCTGTACAGGAACCAGCGGCACCACATGACTCCCAGTATAAGACCTGTACAGGAACCCCCGGCACCACATGACTCTCAGTATAAGACCTGTACAGGAACCTCAGGCACCACATGACTCTCAGTATAAGACCTGTACAGTAACCTCAGGCACCACATGACTCTCAGTATAAGACCTGTAGAGGAACCCCCGGCACCACATGACTCTCAGTATAAGATCTGTACAGGAACCAGTTGCACCACATTACTCTCAGTATAAGACCTGTACAGGAACCCCCGGCACCACATGACTCTCAGTATAAGACCTGTACAGGAACACCCGGCACCACATGACTCTCAGTATAAGACCTGTACAGGAACCCCCGGCACCACATGACTCTCAGTATAAGACCTGTACAGGAACCTCCGGCACCACATGACTCTCACTATAAGACCTGTACAGGAACCCCCGGCACCACATGACTCTCAGTATAAGACCTGTACAGGAACCAGCTTCACCACATGACTCCCAGTATAAGACCTGTAAAGGAACCTCAGGCACCACATTACTCTAAGTATAAGACCTGTACAGGAACCTCAGGCACCACATGACTCTCAGTATAAGACCTGTACAGGAACCTGAGGCACCACATGACTCTCAGTATAAGACCTGTACAGGAACCCCCGGCACCACATGACTCTCAGTATAAGACCTGTACAGGAACCCCCGGCACCACATGACTCTCAGTATAAGATCTGTACAGGAACCAGTTGCACCACATGACTCTCAGTATAAGACCTGTACAGGAACCCCCGGCACCACATGACTCTCAGTATAAGGCCTGTACAGGAACCCCCGGCACCACATGACTCTCAGTATAAGACCTGTACAGGAACATCAGGCACCACATGACTCTCAGTATAAGACCTGTACAGGAACCCCCGGCACCACATGACTCTGAGTATAAGACCTGTACAGGAACCTCCGGCACCACAAGACTCTCACTATAAGACCTGTACAGGAACCCCCGGCACCACATGACTCTCAGTATAAGACCTGTACAGGAACCCCCGGCACCACATGACTCTCAGTATAAGACCTGTACAGGAACCTCAGGCACCACATGACTCTCAGTATAAGACCTGTACAGGAACCCCCGGCACCACATGACTCTCAGTATAAGGCCTGTACAGGAACCCCCGGCACCACATGACTCTCAGTATAAGATCTGTACAGGAACCAGTTGCACCACATTACTCTCAGTATAAGACCTGTACAGGAACCCCCGGCACCACATGACTCTCAGTATAAGGCCTGTACAGGAACCCCCGGCACCACATGACTCTCAGTATAAGGCCTGTACAGGAACATCAGGCACCACATGACTCTCAGTATAAGACCTGTACAGGAACCCCCGGCACCACATGACTCTCAGTATAAGACCTGTACAGGAACCTCCGGCACCACATGACTGTCACTATAAGACCTGTACAGGAACCCCCGGCACCACATGACTCTCAGTATAAGACCTGTACAGGAACCAGCGGCACCACATGACTCCCAGTATAAGACCTGTAAAGGAACCTCAGGCACCACATTACTCTCAGTATAAGACCTGTACAGGAAACCCCGGCACCACATGACTCTCAGTATAAGACCTGTACAGGAACCTGAGGCACCACATGACTCTCAGTATAAGACCTGTACAGGAACCTCAGGCACCACATGACTCTCAGTATAAGGCCTGTACAGGAACCCCCGGCACCACATGACTCTCAGTATAAGACCTGTACAGGAACCTCAGGCACCACATGACTCTCAGTATAAGACCTGTACAGGAACCTCAGGCACCACATGACTCTCAGTATAAGACCTGTAAAGGAACCTCAGGCACCACATGACTCTCAGTATAAGACCTGTACAGGAACCAGCGGCACCACATGACTCCCAGTATAAGACCTGTACAGGAACCTCAGGCACCACATGACTCTCAGTATAAGACCTGTACAGGAAACCCCGGCACCACATGACTCTCAGTATAAGACCTGTACAGGAACCTGAGGCACCACATGACTCTCAGTATAAGACCTGTACAGGAACCTCAGGCACCACATGACTCTCAGTATAAGGCCTGTACAGGAACCCCCGGCACCACATGACTCTCAGTATAAGACCTGTACAGGAACCTCAGGCACCACATGACTCTCAGTATAAGACCTGTACAGGAACCTCAGGCACCACATGACTCTCAGTATAAGACCTGTAAAGGAACCTCAGGCACCACATGACTCTCAGTATAAGACCTGTACAGGAACCCCCGGCACCACATGACTCTCAGTATAAGACCTGTACAGGAACCTCAGGCACCACATGACTCTCAGTATAAGACCTGTACAGGAACCTCAGGCACCACATGACTCTCAGTATAAGACCTGTACAGGAACCCCCGGCACCACATGACTCTCAGTATAAGACCTGTACAGGAACCCCCGGCACCACATGACTCTCAGTATAAGACCTGTACAGGAACCTCCGGCACCACATGACTCTCACTATAAGACCTGTACAGGAACCCCCGCCACCACATGACTCTCAGTATAAGACCTGTACAGGAACCCCCGGCACCACATGACTCTCAGTATAAGACCTGTACAGGAACCTCAGGCACCACATGACTCTCAGTATAAGACCTGTACAGGAACCTCAGGCACCACATGACTCAGTATAAGACCTGTACAGGAACCAACGGCACCACATGACTCTCAGTATAAGGCCTGTACAGGAACCAGCGGCACCACATGACTCTCAGTATAAGGCCTGTACAGGAACCAGCGGCACCACATGACTCTCAGTATAAGGCCTGTACAGGAACCAGCGGCACCACATGACTCTCAGTATAAGACCTGTACAGGAACCAACGGCACCACATGACTCTCAGTATAAGGCCTGTACAGGAACCAGCGGCACCAAATGACTCTCAGTATAAGGCCTGTACAGGAACCAGCGGCACCACATGACTCTCAGTAAAAGGCCTGTACAGGAACCAGCGGCACCACATGACTCTCAGTATAAGAACTGTACAGGAACCTCCGGCACCACATGACTCTCAGTATAAGGCCTGTACAGTAACCAGCGGCACCACATGACTCTCAGTATAAGAACTGTACAGGAACCTCCGGCACCACATGACTCTCAGTATAAGACCTGTACAGGAACCAACGGCACCACATGACTCTCAGTATAAGGCCTGTACAGGAACCAGCGGCACCACATGACTCTCAGTATAAGACCTGTACAGGAACCAGCGGCACCACATGACTCTCAGTATAAGGCCTGTACAGGAACCAGCGGCACCACATGACTCTCAGTATAAGACCTGTACAGGAACCCGCGGCACCACATGACTGTCAGTATAAGACCTGTACAGGAACCCCCGGCACCACATTACTCTCAGTATAAGACCTGTACAGGAACCAGCGGCACCACATGACTCTCAGTATAAGGCCTGTAAAGGAACCCCTGGCACCACATTACTCTCAGTATAAGACCTGTACAGGAACCAGCGGCACCACATGACTCTCAGTATAAGGCCTGTACAGGAACCCCCGGCACCACATGACTCTCAGTATAAGACCTGTACAGGAACCAGCGGCACCACATGACTCTCAGTATAAGACCTGTACAGGAACCAGCGGCACCACATGACTCTCAGTATAAGACCTGTACAGGAACCTCCGGCACCACATGACTCTCACTATAAGACCTGTACAGGAACCCCCGGCACCACATGACTCTCAGTATAAGACCTGTACAGGAACCCCCGGCACCACATGACTCTCAGTATAAGACCTGTACAGGAACCTCAGGCACCACATGACTCTCAGTATAAGACCTGTACAGGAACCTCAGGCACCACATTACTCTCAGTATAAGACCTGTACAGGAACCCCCGGCACCACATGACTCTCAGTATAAGACCTGTACAGGAACCAGTTGCACCACATTACTCTCAGTATAAGACCTGTAGTGGAACCCCCGGCACCACATGACTCTCAGTATAAGGCCTGTACAGGAACCCCCGGCACCACATGACTCTCAGTATAAGACCTGTACAGGAACATCAGGCACCACATGACTCTCAGTATAAGACCTGTACAGGAACCCCCGGCACCACATGACTCTCAGTATAAGACCTGTACAGGAACCTCCGGCACCACATGACTCTCACTATAGGACCTGTACAGGAACCCCCGGCACCACATGACTCTCAGTATAAGACCTGTACAGGAACCAGCGGCACCACATGACTCCCAGTATAAGACCTGTAAAGGAACCTCAGGCACCACATTACTCTCAGTATAAGACCTGTACAGGAACCTCAGGCACCACATGACTCTCAGTATAAGACCTGTACAGGAAACCCCGGCACCACATGACTCTCAGTATAAGACCTGTACAGGAACCTGAGGCACCACATGACTCTCAGTATAAGACCTGTACAGGAACCTCAGGCACCACATGACTCTCAGTATAAGGCCTGTACAGGAACCCCCGGCACCACATGACTCTCAGTATAAGACCTGTACAGGAACCTCAGGCACCACATGACTCTCAGTATAAGACCTGTACAGGAACCTCAGGCACCACATGACTCTCAGTATAAGACCTGTAAAGGAACCTCAGGCACCACATGACTCTCAGTATAAGACCTGTACAGGAACCAGCGGCACCACATGACTCCCAGTATAAGACCTGTACAGGAACCCCCGGCACCACATGACTCTCAGTATAAGACCTGTACAGGAACCTCAGGCACCACATGACTCTCAGTATAAGACCTGTACAGGAACCTCAGGCACCACATGACTCTCAGTATAAGACCTGTACAGGAACCCCAGGCACCACATGACTCTCAGTATAAGACCTGTACAGGAACCCCCGGCACCACATGACTCTCAGTATAAGACCTGTACAGGAACCTCCGGCACCACATGACTCTCACTATAAGACCTGTACAGGAACCCCCGGCACCACATGACTCTCAGTATAAGACCTGTACAGGAACCCCCGGCACCACATGACTCTCAGTATAAGACCTGTACAGGAACCTCAGGCACCACATGACTCTCAGTATAAGACCTGTACAGGAACCTCAGGCACCACATGACTCAGTATAAGACCTGTACAGGAACCAACGGCACCACATGACTCTCAGTATAAGGCCTGTACAGGAACCAGCGGCACCACATGACTCTCAGTATAAGGCCTGTACAGGAACCAGCGGCACCACATGACTCTCAGTATAAGGCCTGTAAAGGAACCAGCGGCACCACATGACTCTCAGTATAAGACCTGTACAGGAACCAACGGCACCACATGACTCTCAGTATAAGGCCTGTACAGGAACCAGCGGCACCAAATGACTCTCAGTATAAGGCCTGTACAGGGACCAGCGGCACCACATGACTCTCAGTATAAGGCCTGTACAGGAACCAGTGGCACCACATGACTCTCAGTATAAGAACTGTACAGGAACCTCCGGCACCACATGACTCTCAGTATAAGGCCTGTACAGGAACCAGCGGCACCACATGACTCTCAGTATAAGGCCTGTACAGGAACCAGCGGCACCACATGACTCTCAGTATAAGACCTGTACAGGAACCCGCGGCACCACATGACTGTCAGTATAAGACCTGTACAGGAACCCCCGGCACCACATTACTCTCAGTATAAGACCTGTACAGGAACCAGCGGCACCACATGACTCTCAGTATAAGGCCTGTAAAGGAACCCCTGGCACCACATTACTCTCAGTATAAGACCTGTACAGGAACCAGCGGTACCACATGACTCTCAGTATAAGGCCTGTACGGGAACCCCCGGCACCACATGACTCTCAGTATAAGACCTGTACAGGAACCAGCGGCACCACATGACTCTCAGTATAAGACCTGTACAGGAACCAGCGGCACCACATGACTCTCAGTATAAGGCCTGTACAGGAACCAGCGGCACCACATGACTCTCAGTATAAGGCCTGTAAAGGAACCAGCGGCACCACATGACTCTCAGTATAAGACCTGTACAGGAACCAACGGCACCACATGACTCTCAGTATAAGGCCTGTACAGGAACCAGCGGCACCAAATGACTCTCAGTATAAGGCCTGTACAGGGACCAGCGGCACCACATGACTCTCAGTATAAGGCCTGTACAGGAACCAGCGGCACCACATGACTCTCAGTATAAGAACTGTACAGGAACCTCCGGCACCACATGACTCTCAGTATAAGGCCTGTACAGGAACCAGCGGCACCACATGACTCTCAGTATAAGGCCTGTACAGGAACCAGCGGCACCACATGACTCTCAGTATAAGACCTGTACAGGAACCCGCGGCACCACATGACTGTCAGTATAAGACCTGTACAGGAACCCCCGGCACCACATTACTCTCAGTATAAGACCTGTACAGGAACCAGCGGCACCACATGACTCTCAGTATAAGGCCTGTAAAGGAACCCCTGGCACCACATTACTCTCAGTATAAGACCTGTACAGGAACCAGCGGTACCACATGACTCTCAGTATAAGGCCTGTACAGGAACCCCCGGCACCACATGACTCTCAGTATAAGACCTGTACAGGAACCAGCGGCACCACATGACTCTCAGTATAAGACCTGTACAGGAACCAGCGGCACCACATGACTCCCAGTATAAGACCTGTACAGGAACCCCCGGCACCACATGACTCTCAGTATAAGACCTGTACAGGAACCTCAGGCACCACATGACTCTCAGTATAAGACCTGTACAGGAACCTCAGGCACCACATGACTCTCAGTATAAGACCTGTACAGGAACCCCCGGCACCACATGACTCTCAGTATAAGACCTGTACAGGAACCTCCGGCACCACATGACTCTCACTATAAGACCTGTACAGGAACCCCCGGCACCACATGACTCTCAGTATAAGACCTGTACAGGAACCCCCGGCACCACATGACTCTCAGTATAAGACCTGTACAGGAACCTCAGGCACCACATGACTCTCAGTATAAGACCTGTACAGGAACCTCAGGCACCACATGACTCAGTATAAGACCTGTACAGGAACCAACGGCACCACATGACTCTCAGTATAAGGCCTGTACAGGAACCAGCGGCACCACATGACTCTCAGTATAAGGCCTGTACAGGAACCAGCGGCACCACATGACTCTCAGTATAAGGCCTGTACAGGAACCAGCGGCACCACATGACTCTCAGTATAAGACCTGTACAGGAACCAACGGCACCACATGACTCTCAGTATAAGGCCTGTACAGGAACCAGCGGCACCAAATGACTCTCAGTATAAGGCCTGTACAGGGACCAGCGGCACCACATGACTCTCAGTATAAGGCCTGTACAGGAACCAGCGGCACCACATGACTCTCAGTATAAGAACTGTACAGGAACCTCCGGCACCACATGACTCTCAGTATAAGGCCTGTACAGGAACCAGCGGCACCACATGACTCTCAGTATAAGAACTGTACAGGAACCTCCGGCACCACATGACTCTCAGTATAAGACCTGTACAGGAACCAACGGCACCACATGACTCTCAGTATAAGGCCTGTACAGGAACCAGCGGCACCACATGACTCTCAGTATAAGACCTGTACAGGAACCAGCGGCACCACATGACTCTCAGTATAAGGCCTGTACAGGAACCAGCGGCACCACATGACTCTCAGTATAAGACCTGTACAGGAACCCGCGGCACCACATGACTGTCAGTATAAGACCTGTACAGGAACCCCCGGCACCACATTACTCTCAGTATAAGACCTGTACAGGAACCAGCGGCACCACATGACTCTCAGTATAAGGCCTGTAAAGGAACCCCTGGCACCACATTACTCTCAGTATAAGACCTGTACAGGAACCAGCGGTACCACATGACTCTCAGTATAAGGCCTGTACAGGAACCCCCGGCACCACATGACTCTCAGTATAAGACCTGTACAGGAACCAGCGGCACCACATGACTCTCAGTATAAGACCTGTACAGGAACCAGCGGCACCACATGACTCTCAGTATAAGACCTGTACAGGAACCCCCGGCACCACATGACTCTCAGTATAAGACCTGTACAGGAACCTCAGGCACCACATGACTCTCAGTATAAGACCTGTACAGGAACCTCAGGCACCACATGACTCTCAGTATAAGACCTGTACAGGAACCCCCGGCACCACATGACTCTCAGTATAAGACCTGTACAGGAACCTCAGGCAACACATGACTCTCAGTATAAGACCTGTACAGGAACCCCCGGCACCACATGACTCTCAGTATTAGACCTGTACAGGAACTCCCGGCACCACATGACTCTCAGTATAAGACCTGTACAGGAACCCCCGGCACCACATGACTCTCAGTATAAGACCTGTACAGGAACCTCCTGCACCACATGACTCTCAGTATAAGATCTGTACAGGAACCTGAGGCACCACATGACTCTCAGTATAAGACCTGTACAGGAACCTCAGGCACCACATGACTCTCAGTATAAGGCCTGTACAGGAACCCCCGGCACCACATGACTCTCAGTATAAGACCTGTACAGGAATCTCAGGCACCACATGACTCTCAGTATAAGACCTGTACAGGAACCAGCGGCACCACATGACTCTCAGTATAAGGCCTGTAAAGGAACCCCTGGCACCACATTACTCTCAGTATAAGACCTGTACAGGAACCAGCGGTACCACATGACTCTCAGTATAAGGCCTGTACAGGAACCCCCGGCACCACATGACTCTCAGTATAAGACCTGTACAGGAACCAGCGGCACCACATGACTCTCAGTATAAGACCTGTACAGGAACCAGCGGCACCACATGACTCTCAGTATAAGACCTGTACAGGAACCCCCGGCACCACATGACTCTCAGTATAAGACCTGTACAGGAACCTCAGGCACCACATGACTCTCAGTATAAGACCTGTACAGGAACCTCAGGCACCACATGACTCTCAGTATAAGACCTGTACAGGAACCCCCGGCACCACATGACTCTCAGTATAAGACCTGTACAGGAACCTCAGGCAACACATGACTCTCAGTATAAGACCTGTACAGGAACCCCCGGCACCACATGACTCTCAGTATTAGACCTGTACAGGAACTCCCGGCACCACATGACTCTCAGTATAAGACCTGTACAGGAACCCCCGGCACCACATGACTCTCAGTATAAGACCTGTACAGGAACCTCCTGCACCACATGACTCTCAGTATAAGATCTGTACAGGAACCTGAGGCACCACATGACTCTCAGTATAAGACCTGTACAGGAACCTCAGGCACCACATGACTCTCAGTATAAGGCCTGTACAGGAACCCCCGGCACCACATGACTCTCAGTATAAGACCTGTACAGGAACCTCAGGCACCACATGACTCTCAGTATAAGACCTGTACAGGAACCTCAGGCACCACATGACTCTCAGTATAAGACCTGTAAAGGAACCTCAGGCACCACATGACTCTCAGTATAAGACCTGTACAGGAACCAGCGGCACCACATGACTCCCAGTATAAGACCTGTACAGGAACCCCCGGCACCACATGACTCTCAGTATAAGACCTGTACAGGAACCTCAGGCACCACATGACTCTCAGTATAAGACCTGTACAGGAACCTCAGGCACCACATGACTCTCAGTATAAGACCTGTACAGGAACCCCCGGCACCACATGACTCTCAGTATAAGGCCTGTACAGGAACCCCCGGCACCACATGACTCTCAGTATAAGATCTGTACAGGAACCAGTTGCACCACATTACTCTCAGTATAAGACCTGTACAGGAACCCCCGGCACCACATGACTCTCAGTATAAGGCCTGTACAGGAACCCCCGGCACCACATGACTCTCAGTATAAGACCTGTACAGGAACCCCCGGCACCACATGACTCTCAGTATAAGACCTGTACAGGAACCTCCGGCACCACATGACTCTCACTATAAGACCTGTACAGGAACCCCCGGCACCACATGACTCTCAGTATAAGACCTGTACAGGAACCAGCGGCACCACATGACTCCCAGTATAAGACCTGTAAAGGAACCTCAGGCACCACATTACTCTAAGTATAAGACCTGTACAGGAACCTCAGGCACCACATGACTCTCAGTATAAGACCTGTACAGGAACCTGAGGCACCACATGACTCTCAGTATAAGACCTGTACAGGAACCTCAGGCACCACATGACTCTCAGTATAAGGCCTGTACAGGAACCCCCGGCACCACATGACTCTCAGTATAAGACCTGTACAGGAACCTCAGGCACCACATGACTCTCAGTATAAGACCTGTACAGGAACCTCAGGCACCACATGACTCTCAGTATAAGACCTGTAAAGGAACCTCAGGCACCACATGACTCTCAGTATAAGACCTGTACAGGAACCAGCGGCACCACATGACTCCCAGTATAAGACCTGTACAGGAACCCCCGGCACCACATGACTCTCAGTATAAGACCTGTACAGGAACCTCAGGCACCACATGACTTTCAGTATAAGACCTGTACAGGAACCTCAGGCACCACATGACTCTCAGTATAAGACCTGTACAGGAACCCCCGGCACCACATGACTCTCAGTATAAGACCTGTACAGGAACCCCCGGCACCACATGACTCTCAGTATAAGATCTGTACAGGAACCAGTTGCACCACATTACTCTCAGTGTAAGACCTGTACAGGAACCCCCGGCACCACATGACTCTCAGTATAAGACCTGTACAGGAACATCAGGCACAACATGACTCTCAGTATAAGACCTGTACAGGAACCCCCGGCACCACATGACTCTCAGTATAAGACCTGTACAGGAACCCCCGGCACCACATGACTCTCAGTATAAGACCTGTACAGGAACCTCAGGCACCACATGACTCTCAGTATAAGACCTGTACAGGAACCTCAGGCACCACATGACTTTCAGTATAAGACCTGTACAGGAACCTCAGGCACCACATGACTCTCAGTATAAGACCTGTACAGGAACCCCCGGCACCACATGACTCTCAGTATAAGACCTGTACAGGAACCCCCGGCACCACATGACTCTCAGTATAAGATCTGTACAGGAACCAGTTGCACCACATTACTCTCAGTGTAAGACCTGTACAGGAACCCCCGGCACCACATGACTCTCAGTATAAGACCTGTACAGGAACATCAGGCACAACATGACTCTCAGTATAAGACCTGTACAGGAACCCCCGGCACCACATGACTCTCAGTATAAGACCTGTACAGGAACCCCCGGCACCACATGACTCTCAGTATAAGACCTGTACAGGAACCTCAGGCACCACATGACTCTCAGTATAAGACCTGTACAGGAACCTCAGGCACCACATGACTCTCAGTATAAGACCTGTACAGGAACCTCAGGCACCACATGACTCTCAGTATAAGACCTGTACAGGAACCCCCGGCACCACATGATTCTCAGTATAAGACCTGTACAGGAACCCCCGGCACCACATGACTCTCAGTATAAGGCCTGTACAGGAACCCCCGGCACCACATGACTCTCAGTATAAGACCTGTACAGGAACATCAGGCACCACATGACTCTCAGTATAAGGCCTGTACAGGAACCCCCGGCACCACATGACTCTCAGTATAAGACCTGTACAGGAACCTCAGGCACCACATGACTCTCAGTATAAGACCTGTAAAGGAACCTCAGGCACCACATGACTCTCAGTATAAGACCTGTACAGGAACCAGCTGCACCACATGACTCCCAGTATAAGACCTGTACAGGAACCCCCGGCACCACATGACTCTCAGTATAAGACCTGTACAGGAACCTCAGGCACCACATGACTCTCAGTATAAGACCTGTACAGGAACCTCAGGCACCACATGACTCTCAGTATAAGACCTGTACAGGAACCCCCGGCACCACATGACTCTCAGTATAAGATCTGTACAGGAACCAGTTGCACCACATTACTCTCAGTATAAGACCTGTACAGGAACCCCCGGCACCACATGACTCTCAGTATAAGGCCTGTACAGGAACCCCCGGCACCACATGACTCTCAGTGTAAGACCTGTACAGGAACTCCCGGCACCACATGACTCTCAGTATAAGACCTGTACAGGAACCCCCGGCACCACATGACTCTCAGTATAAGACCTGTACAGGAACCTCCGGCACCACATGACTCTCACTATAAGACCTGTACAGGAACCCCCGGCACCACATGACTCTCAGTATAAGACCTGTACAGGAACCAGCGGCACCACATGACTCCCAGTATAAGACCTGTAAAGGAACCTCAGGCACCACATTACTCTAAGTATAAGACCTGTACAGGAACCTCAGGCACCACATGACTCTCAGTATAAGACCTGTACAGGAACCTCAGGCACCACATGACTCTCAGTATAAGACCTGTACAGGAACCTCAGGCACCACATGACTCTCAGTATAAGGCCTTTACAGGAACCCCCGGCACCACATGACTCTCAGTATAAGACCTGTACAGGAACCTCAGGCACCACATGACTCTCAGTATAAGACCTGTACAGGAACCTCAGGCACCACATGACTCTCAGTATAAGACCTGTAAAGGAACCTCAGGCACCACATGACTCTCAGTATAAGACCTGTACAGGAACCAGCGGCACCACATGACTCCCAGTATAAGACCTGTACAGGAACCCCCGGCACCACATGACTCTCAGTATAAGACCTGTACAGGAACCTCAGGCACCACATGACTCTCAGTATAAGACCTGTACAGGAACCTCAGGCACCACATGACTCTCAGTATAAGACCTGTACAGGAACCCCCGGCACCACATGACTCTCAGTATAAGACCTGTACAGGAACCCCCGGCACCACATGACTCTCAGTATAAGATCTGTACAGGAACCAGTTGCACCACATTACTCTCAGTATAAGACCTGTACAGGAACCCCCGGCACCACATGACTCTCAGTATAAGGCCTGTACAGGAACCCCCGGCACCACATGACTCTCAGTATAAGACCTGTACAGGAACATCAGGCACCACATGACTCTCAGTATAAAACCTGTACAGGAACCCCCGGCACCACATGACTCTCAGTATAAGACCTGTACAGGAACCTCCGGCACCACATGACTCTCACTATAAGACCTGTACAGGAACCCCCGGCACCACATGACTCTCAGTATAAGACCTGTACAGGAACCCCCGGCACCACATGACTCTCAGTATAAGACCTGTACAGGAACCTCAGGCACCACATGACTCTCAGTATAAGACCTGTACAGGAACCTCAGGCACCACATTACTCTCAGTATAAGACCTGTACAGGAACCCCCGGCACCACATGACTCTCAGTATAAGGCCTGTACAGGAACCCCCGGCACCACATGTCTCTCAGTATAAGATCTGTACAGGAACCAGTTGCACCACATTACTGTCAGTATAAGACCTGTACAGGAACCCCCGGCACCACATGACTCTCAGTATAAGGCCTGTACAGGAACCCCCGGCACCACATGACTCTCAGTATAAGGCCTGTACAGGAACCCCCGGCACCACATGACTCTCAGTATAAGGCCTGTACAGGAACCCCCGGCACCACATGACTCTCAGTATAAGACCTGTACAGGAACATCAGGCACCACATGACTCTCAGTATAAGACCTGTACAGGAACCCCCGGCACCACATGACTCTCAGTATAAGACCTGTACAGGAACCTCAGGCACCACATGACTCTCAGTATAAGACATGTACAGGAACCTCAGGCACCACATGACTCTCAGTATAAGACCTGTACAGGAACCTCAGGCACCACATGACTCTCAGTATGAGACCTGTACAGGAACCTCCGGCACCACATGACTCTCACTATAAGACCTGTACAGGAACCCCCGGCACCACATGACTCTCAGTATAAGACCTGTACAGGAACCCCCGGCACCACGTGACTCTCAGTATAAGACCTGTACAGGAACCTCAGGCACCACATGACTCTCAGTATAAGACCTGTACAGGAACCTCAGGCACCACATGACTCAGTATAAGACCTGTACAGGAACCTCAGGCACCACATGACTCTCAGTATAAGACCTGTACAGGAACCTCAGGCACCACATGACTCTCAGTATAAGACCTGTAAAGGAACCTCAGGCACCACATGACTCTCAGTATAAGACCTGTACAGGAACCAGCGGCACCACATGACTCTCAGTATAAGACCTGTACAGGAACCTGAGGCACCACATGACTCTCAGTATAAGGCCTGTACAGGAACCTCAGGCACCACATGACTCTCAGTATAAGACCTGTACAGGAAACCCCGGCACCACATGACTCTCAGTATAAGACCTGTACAGGAACCTGAGGCACCACATGACTCTCAGTATAAGACCTGTACAGGAACCTCAGGCACCACATTACTCTCAGTATAAGACCTGTACAGGAACCTCAGGCACCACATGACTCTCAGTATAAGACCTGTACAGGAAACCCCGGCACCACATGACTCTCAGTATAAGACCTGTACAGGAACCAGCGGCACCACATGACTCTCAGTATAAGGCCTGTACAGGAACCTCAGGCACCACATGACTCTCAGTATAAGACCTGTACAGGAACCAGCGGCACCACATGACTCCCAGTATAAGACCTGTACAGGAACCCCCGGCACCACATGACTCTCAGTATAAGACCTGTACAGGAACCTCAGGCACCACATGACTCTCAGTATAAGACCTGTACAGGAACCTCAGGCACCACATGACTCTCAGTATAAGACCTGTACAGGAACCCCCGGCACCACATGACTCTCAGTATAAGACCTGTACAGGAACCCCCGGCACCACATGACTCTCAGTATAAGACCTGTACAGGAACCTCAGGCACCACATGACTCTCAGTATAAGATCTGTACAGGAACCAGTTGCACCACATTACTCTCAGTATAAGACCTGTACAGGAACCCCCGGCACCACATGACTCTCAGTATAAGGCCTGTACAGGAACCCCCGGCACCACATGACTCTCAGTATAAGACCTGTACAGGAACATCAGGCACCACATGACTCTCAGTATAAAACCTGTACAGGAACCCCCGGCACCACATGACTCTCAGTATAAGACCTGTACAGGAACCTCCGGCACCACATGACTCTCACTATAAGACCTGTACAGGAACCCCCGGCACCACATGACTCTCAGTATAAGACCTGTACAGGAACCCCCGGCACCACATGACTCTCAGTATAAGACCTGTACAGGAACCTCAGGCACCACATGACTCTCAGTATAAGACCTGTACAGGAACCTCAGGCACCACATTACTCTCAGTATAAGACCTGTACAGGAACCCCCGGCACCACATGACTCTCAGTATAAGGCCTGTACAGGAACCCCCGGCACCACATGTCTCTCAGTATAAGATCTGTACAGGAACCAGTTGCACCACATTACTGTCAGTATAAGACCTGTACAGGAACCCCCGGCACCACATGACTCTCAGTATAAGGCCTGTACAGGAACCCCCGGCACCACATGACTCTCAGTATAAGGCCTGTACAGGAACCCCCGGCACCACATGACTCTCAGTATAAGGCCTGTACAGGAACCCCCGGCACCACATGACTCTCAGTATAAGACCTGTACAGGAACATCAGGCACCACATGACTCTCAGTATAAGACCTGTACAGGAACCCCCGGCACCACATGACTCTCAGTATAAGACCTGTACAGGAACCTCAGGCACCACATGACTCTCAGTATAAGACATGTACAGGAACCTCAGGCACCACATGACTCTCAGTATAAGACCTGTACAGGAACCTCAGGCACCACATGACTCTCAGTATGAGACCTGTACAGGAACCTCCGGCACCACATGACTCTCACTATAAGACCTGTACAGGAACCCCCGGCACCACATGACTCTCAGTATAAGACCTGTACAGGAACCCCCGGCACCACGTGACTCTCAGTATAAGACCTGTACAGGAACCTCAGGCACCACATGACTCTCAGTATAAGACCTGTACAGGAACCTCAGGCACCACATGACTCAGTATAAGACCTGTACAGGAACCTCAGGCACCACATGACTCTCAGTATAAGACCTGTACAGGAACCTCAGGCACCACATGACTCTCAGTATAAGACCTGTAAAGGAACCTCAGGCACCACATGACTCTCAGTATAAGACCTGTACAGGAACCAGCGGCACCACATGACTCTCAGTATAAGACCTGTACAGGAACCTGAGGCACCACATGACTCTCAGTATAAGGCCTGTACAGGAACCTCAGGCACCACATGACTCTCAGTATAAGACCTGTACAGGAAACCCCGGCACCACATGACTCTCAGTATAAGACCTGTACAGGAACCTGAGGCACCACATGACTCTCAGTATAAGACCTGTACAGGAACCTCAGGCACCACATTACTCTCAGTATAAGACCTGTACAGGAACCTCAGGCACCACATGACTCTCAGTATAAGACCTGTACAGGAAACCCCGGCACCACATGACTCTCAGTATAAGACCTGTACAGGAACCAGCGGCACCACATGACTCTCAGTATAAGGCCTGTACAGGAACCTCAGGCACCACATGACTCTCAGTATAAGACCTGTACAGGAAACCCCGGCACCACATGACTCTCAGTATAAGACCTGTACAGGAACCTGAGGCACCACATGACTCTCAGTATAAGACCTGTACAGGAACCTCAGGCACCACATTACTCTCAGTATAAGACCTGTACAGGAACCTCAGGCACCACATGACTCTCAGTATAAGACCTGTACAGGAAACCCCGGCACCACATGACTCTCAGTATAAGACCTGTACAGGAACCTGAGGCACCACATGACTCTCAGTATAAGACCTGTACAGGAACCTCAGGCACCACATGACTCTCAGTATAAGGCCTGTACAGGAACCCCCGGCACCACATGACTCTCAGTATAAGACCTGTACAGGAACCTCAGGCACCAAATGACTCTCAGTATAAGACCTGTACAGGAACCTCAGGCACCAAATGACTCTCAGTATAAGACCTGTAAAGGAACCTCAGGCACCACATGACTCTCAGTATAAGACCTGTACAGGAACCAGCGGCACCACATGACTCCCAGTATAAGACCTGTACAGGAACCCCCGGCACCACATGACTCTCAGTATAAGACCTGTACAGGAACCTCAGGCACCACATGACTCTCAGTATAAGACCTGTACAGGAACCTCAGGCACCACATGACTCTCAGTATAAGACCTGTACAGGAACCCCCGGCACCACATGACTCTCAGTATAAGACCTGTACAGGAACCCCCGGCACCACATGACTCTCAGTATAAGATCTGTACAGGAACCAGTTGCACCACATTACTCTCAGTATAAGACCTGTACAGGAACCCCCGGCACCACATGACTCTCAGTATAAGGCCTGTACAGGAACCCCCGGCACCACATGACTCTCAGTATAAGACCTGTACAGGAACATCAGGCACCACATGACTCTCAGTATAAGACCTGTACAGGAACCCCCGGCACCACATGACTCTCAGTATAAGACCTGTACAGGAACCCCCGGCACCACGTGACTCTCAGTATAAGACCTGTACAGGAACCTCAGGCACCACATGACTCTCAGTATAAGACCTGTACAGGAACCTCAGGCACCACATGACTCAGTATAAGACCTGTACAGGAACCAACGGCACCACATGACTCTCAGTATAAGGCCTGTACAGGAACCAGCGGCACCACATGACTCTCAGTATAAGGCCTGTACAGGAACCAGCGGCACCACATGACTCTCAGTATAAGGCCTGTACAGGAACCAGCGGCACCACATGACTCTCAGTATAAGACCTGTACAGGAACCAACGGCACCACATGACTCTCAGTATAAGGCCTGTACAGGAACCAGCGGCACCAAATGACTCTCAGTATAAGGCCTGTACAGGAACCAGCGGCACCACATGACTCTCAGTATAAGGCCTGTACAGGAACCAGCGGCACCACATGACTCTCAGTATAAGAACTGTACAGGAACCTCCGGCACCACATGACTCTCAGTATAAGGCCTGTACAGGAACCAGCGGCACCACATGACTCTCAGTATAAGAACTGTACAGGAACCTCCGGCACCACATGACTCTCAGTATAAGACCTGTACAGGAACCAACGGCACCACATGACTCTCAGTATAAGGCCTGTACAGGAACCAGCGGCACCACATGACTCTCAGTATAAGACCTGTACAGGAACCAGCGGCACCACATGACTCTCAGTATAAGGCCTGTACAGGAACCAGCGGCACCACATGACTCTCAGTATAAGACCTGTACAGGAACCAGCGGCACCACATGACTCTCAGTATAAGGCCTGTACAGGAACCCGCGGCACCACATGACTGTCAGTATAAGACCTGTACAGGAACCCCCGGCACCACATTACTCTCAGTATAAGACCTGTACAGGAACCAGCGGCACCACATGAATCTCAGTATAAGGCCTGTACAGGAACCCCTGGCACCACATTACTCTCAGTATAAGACCTGTACAGGAACCAGCGGCACCACATGACTCTCAGTATAAGGCCTGTACAGGAACCCCCGGCACCACATGACTCTCAGTATAAGACCTGTACAGGAACCAGCGGCACCACATGACTCTCAGTATAAGACCTGTACAGGAACCAGCGGCACCACATGACTCTCAGTATAAGACCTGTACAGGAACCCCCGGCACCACATGACTCTCAGTATAAGACCTGTACAGGAACCAGCGGCACCACATGACTCCCAGTATAAGACCTGTACAGGAACCCCCGGCACCACATGACTCTCAGTATAAGACCTGTACAGGAACCTCAGGCACCACATGACTCTCAGTATAAGACCTGTACAGGAACTTTAGGCACCACATGACTCTCAGTATAAGACCTGTACAGGAACCCCCGGCACCACATGACTCTCAGTATAAGACCTGTACAGGAACCCCCGGCACCACATGACTCTCAGTATGAGATCTGTACAGGAACCAGTTGCACCACATTACTCTCAGTATAAGACCTGTACAGGAACCCCCGGCACCACATGACTCTCAGTATAAGGCCTGTACAGGAACCCCCGGCACCACATGACTCTCAGTATAAGACCTGTACAGGAACATCAGGCACCACATGACTCTCAGTATAAGACCTGTACAGGAACCCCCGGCACCACATGACTCTCAGTATAAGACCTGTACAGGAACCCCCGGCACCACATGACTCTCAGTATAAGACCTGTACAGGAACCCCCGGCACCACATGACTCTCAGTATAAGACCTGTACAGGAACCCCCGGCACCACATGACTCTCAGTATAAGACCTGTACAGGAACCTCAGGCACCACATGACTCTCAGTATAAGACCTGTACAGGAACCTCAGGCACCACATGACTCTCAGTATAAGACCTGTACAGGAACCCCCGGCACCACATGACTCTCAGTATAAGGCCTGTACAGGAACCCCCGGCACCACATGACTCTCAGTATAAGATCTGTACAGGAACCAGTTGCACCACATTACTCTCAGTATAAGACCTGTACAGGAACCCGCGGCACCACATGACTGTCAGTATAAGACCTGTACAGGAACCCCCGGCACCACATTACTCTCAGTATAAGACCTGTACAGGAACCAGCGGCACCACATGACTCTCAGTATAAGGCCTGTACAGGAACCCCTGGCACCACATTACTCTCAGTATAAGACCTGTACAGGAACCAGCGGCACCACATGACTCTCAGTATAAGGCCTGTACAGGAACCCCCGGCACCACATGACTCTCAGTATAAGACCTGTACAGGAACCAGCGGCACCACATGACTCTCAGTATAAGACCTGTACAGGAACCAGCGGCACCACATGACTCTCAGTATAAGACCTGTACAGGAACCCCCGGCACCACATGACTCTCAGTATAAGACCTGTACAGGAACCTCAGGCAACACATGACTCTCAGTATAAGACCTGTACAGGAACCCCCGGCACCACATGACTCTCAGTATAAGACCTGTACAGGAACCCCCGGCACCACATGACTCTCAGTATAAGACCTGTACAGGAACATCAGGCACCACATGACTCTCAGTATAAGACCTGTACAGGAACCCCCGGCACCACATGACTCTCAGTATAAGACCTGTACAGGAACCCCCGGCACCACATGACTCTCAGTATAAGACCTGTACAGGAACCCCCGGCACCACATGACTCTCAGTATAAGACCTGTACAGGAACCCCCGGCACCACATGACTCTCAGTATAAGACCTGTACAGGAACCTCAGGCACCACATGACTCTCAGTATAAGACCTGTACAGGAACCTCAGGCACCACATGACTCTCAGTATAAGACCTGTACAGGAACCCCCGGCACCACATGACTCTCAGTATAAGGCCTGTACAGGAACCCCCGGCACCACATGACTCTCAGTATAAGATCTGTACAGGAACCAGTTGCACCACATTACTCTCAGTATAAGACCTGTACAGGAACCCGCGGCACCACATGACTGTCAGTATAAGACCTGTACAGGAACCCCCGGCACCACATTACTCTCAGTATAAGACCTGTACAGGAACCAGCGGCACCACATGACTCTCAGTATAAGGCCTGTACAGGAACCCCTGGCACCACATTACTCTCAGTATAAGACCTGTACAGGAACCAGCGGCACCACATGACTCTCAGTATAAGGCCTGTACAGGAACCCCCGGCACCACATGACTCTCAGTATAAGAACTGTACAGGAACCAGCGGCACCACATGACTCTCAGTATAAGACCTGTACAGGAACCAGCGGCACCACATGACTCTCAGTATAAGACCTGTACAGGAACCCCCGGCACCACATGACTCTCAGTATAAGACCTGTACAGGAACCTAAGGCAACACATGACTCTCAGTATAAGACCTGTACAGGAACCCCCGGCACCACATGACTCTCAGTATAAGACCTGTACAGGAACTCCCGGCACCACATGACTCTCAGTATAAGACCTGTACAGGAACCCCCGGCACCACATGACTCTCAGTATAAGACCTGTACAGGAACCTCCTGCACCACATGACTCTCAGTATAAGACCTGTACAGGAACCTCCGGCATCACATGACTCTCAGTATAAGACCTGTACAGGAACCCCCGGCACCACATGACTCTCAGTATAAGACCTGTACAGATACCCCCGGCACCACATGACTCTCAGTATAAGATCTGTACAGGAACCAGTTGCACCACATTACTCTCAGTATAAGACCTGTACAGGAACCCCCGGCACCACATGACTCTCAGTATAAGGCCTGTACAGGAACCCCCGGCACCACATGACTCTCAGTATAAGACCTGTACAGGAACATCAGGCACCACATGACTCTCAGTATAAAACCTGTACAGGAACCCCCGGCACCACATGACTCTCAGTATAAGACCTGTACAGGAACCTCCGGCACCACATGACTCTCACTATAAGACCTGTACAGGAACCCCCGGCACCACATGACTCTCAGTATAAGACCTGTACAGGAACCCCCGGCACCACATGACTCTCAGTATAAGACCTGTACAGGAACCTCAGGCACCACATGACTCTCAGTATAAGACCTGTACAGGAACCTCAGGCACCACATTACTCTCAGTATAAGACCTGTACAGGAACCCCCGGCACCACATGACTCTCAGTATAAGGCCTGTACAGGAACCCCCGGCACCACATGTCTCTCAGTATAAGATCTGTACAGGAACCAGTTGCACCACATTACTGTCAGTATAAGACCTGTACAGGAACCCCCGGCACCACATGACTCTCAGTATAAGGCCTGTACAGGAACCCCCGGCACCACATGACTCTCAGTATAAGGCCTGTACAGGAACCCCCGGCACCACATGACTCTCAGTATAAGGCCTGTACAGGAACCCCCGGCACCACATGACTCTCAGTATAAGACCTGTACAGGAACATCAGGCACCACATGACTCTCAGTATAAGACCTGTACAGGAACCCCCGGCACCACATGACTCTCAGTATAAGACCTGTACAGGAACCTCAGGCACCACATGACTCTCAGTATAAGACATGTACAGGAACCTCAGGCACCACATGACTCTCACTATAAGACCTGTACAGTAACCCCCGGCACCACATGACTCTCAGTATAAGACCTGTACAGGAACCCCCGGCACCACATGACTCTCAGTATAAGACCTGTACAGGAACCCCCGGCACCACATGACTCTCAGTATAAGACCTGTACAGGAACCTCAGGCACCACATGACTCTCAGTATAAGACCTGTACAGGAACCTCAGGCACCACATTACTCTCAGTATAAGACCTGTACAGGAACCCCCGGCACCACATGACTCTCAGTATAAGGCCTGTACAGGAACCCCCGGCACCACATGTCTCTCAGTATAAGATCTGTACAGGAACCAGTTGCACCACATTACTGTCAGTATAAGACCTGTACAGGAACCCCCGGCACCACATGACTCTCAGTATAAGGCCTGTACAGGAACCCCCGGCACCACATGACTCTCAGTATAAGGCCTGTACAGGAACCCCCGGCACCACATGACTCTCAGTATAAGGCCTGTACAGGAACCCCCGGCACCACATGACTCTCAGTATAAGACCTGTACAGGAACATCAGGCACCACATGACTCTCAGTATAAGACCTGTACAGGAACCCCCGGCACCACATGACTCTCAGTATAAGACCTGTACAGGAACCTCAGGCACCACATGACTCTCAGTATAAGACATGTACAGGAACCTCAGGCACCACATGACTCTCAGTATAAGACCTGTACAGGAACCTCAGGCACCACATGACTCTCAGTATGAGACCTGTACAGGAACCTCCGGCACCACATGACTCTCACTATAAGACCTGTACAGGAACCCCCGGCACCACATGACTCTCAGTATAAGACCTGTACAGGAACCCCCGGCACCACGTGACTCTCAGTATAAGACCTGTACAGGAACCTCAGGCACCACATGACTCTCAGTATAAGACCTGTACAGGAACCTCAGGCACCACATGACTCAGTATAAGACCTGTACAGGAACCAACGGCACCACATGACTCTCAGTATAAGGCCTGTACAGGAACCAGCGGCACCACATGACTCTCACTATAAGACCTGTACAGGAACCCCCGGCACCACATGACTCTCAGTATAAGACCTGTACAGGAACCAGCGGCACCACATGACTCTCAGTATAAGGCCTGTACAGGAACCTCAGGCACCACATGACTCTCAGTATAAGACCTGTACAGGAAACCCCGGCACCACATGACTCTCAGTATAAGACCTGTACAGGAACCTGAGGCACCACATGACTCTCAGTATAAGACCTGTACAGGAACCTCAGGCACCACATTACTCTCAGTATAAGACCTGTACAGGAACCTCAGGCACCACATGACTCTCAGTATAAGACCTGTACAGGAAACCCCGGCACCACATGACTCTCAGTATAAGACCTGTACAGGAACCAGCGGCACCACATGACTCTCAGTATAAGGCCTGTACAGGAACCTCAGGCACCACATGACTCTCAGTATAAGACCTGTACAGGAAACCCCGGCACCACATGACTCTCAGTATAAGACCTGTACAGGAACCTGAGGCACCACATGACTCTCAGTATAAGACCTGTACAGGAACCTCAGGCACCACATTACTCTCAGTATAAGACCTGTACAGGAACCTCAGGCACCACATGACTCTCAGTATAAGACCTGTACAGGAAACCCCGGCACCACATGACTCTCAGTATAAGACCTGTACAGGAACCTGAGGCACCACATGACTCTCAGTATAAGACCTGTACAGGAACCTCAGGCACCACATGACTCTCAGTATAAGGCCTGTACAGGAACCCCCGGCACCACATGACTCTCAGTATAAGACCTGTACAGGAACCTCAGGCACCAAATGACTCTCAGTATAAGACCTGTACAGGAACCTCAGGCACCACATGACTCTCAGTATAAGACCTGTAAAGGAACCTCAGGCACCACATGACTCTCAGTATAAGACCTGTACAGGAACCAGCGGCACCACATGACTCCCAGTATAAGACCTGTACAGGAACCCCCGGCACCACATGACTCTCAGTATAAGACCTGTACAGGAACCTCAGGCACCACATGACTCTCAGTATAAGACCTGTACAGGAACCTCAGGCACCACATGACTCTCAGTATAAGACCTGTACAGGAACCCCCGGCACCACATGACTCTCAGTATAAGACCTGTACAGGAACCCCCGGCACCACATGACTCTCAGTATAAGATCTGTACAGGAACCAGTTGCACCACATTACTCTCAGTATAAGACCTGTACAGGAACCCCCGGCACCACATGACTCTCAGTATAAGGCCTGTACAGGAACCCCCGGCACCACATGACTCTCAGTATAAGACCTGTACAGGAACATCAGGCACCACATGACTCTCAGTATAAGACCTGTACAGGAACCCCCGGCACCACATGACTCTCAGTATAAGACCTGTACAGGAACCTCCGGCACCACATGACTCTCACTATAAGACCTGTACAGGAACCCCCGGCACCACATGACTCTCAGTATAAGACCTGTACAGGAACCCCCGGCACCACGTGACTCTCAGTATAAGACCTGTACAGGAACCTCAGGCACCACATGACTCTCAGTATAAGACCTGTACAGGAACCTCAGGCACCACATGACTCAGTATAAGACCTGTACAGGAACCAACGGCACCACATGACTCTCAGTATAAGGCCTGTACAGGAACCAGCGGCACCACATGACTCTCAGTATAAGGCCTGTACAGGAACCAGCGGCACCACATGACTCTCAGTATAAGGCCTGTACAGGAACCAGCGGCACCACATGACTCTCAGTATAAGACCTGTACAGGAACCAACGGCACCACATGACTCTCAGTATAAGGCCTGTACAGGAACCAGCGGCACCAAATGACTCTCAGTATAAGGCCTGTACAGGAACCAGCGGCACCACATGACTCTCAGTATAAGGCCTGTACAGGAACCAGCGGCACCACATGACTCTCAGTATAAGAACTGTACAGGAACCTCCGGCACCACATGACTCTCAGTATAAGGCCTGTACAGGAACCAGCGGCACCACATGACTCTCAGTATAAGAACTGTACAGGAACCAGCGGCACCACATGACTCTCAGTATAAGAACTGTACAGGAACCTCCGGCACCACATGACTCTCAGTATAAGACCTGTACAGGAACCAACGGCACCACATGACTCTCAGTATAAGGCCTGTACAGGAACCAGCGGCACCACATGACTCTCAGTATAAGACCTGTACAGGAACCAGCGGCACCACATGACTCTCAGTATAAGGCCTGTACAGGAACCAGCGGCACCACATGACTCTCAGTATAAGACCTGTACAGGAACCAGCGGCACCACATGACTCTCAGTATAAGGCCTGTACAGGAACCCGCGGCACCACATGACTGTCAGTATAAGACCTGTACAGGAACCCCCGGCACCACATTACTCTCAGTATAAGACCTGTACAGGAACCAGCGGCACCACATGAATCTCAGTATAAGGCCTGTACAGGAACCCCTGGCACCACATTACTCTCAGTATAAGACCTGTACAGGAACCAGCGGCACCACATGACTCTCAGTATAAGGCCTGTACAGGAACCCCCGGCACCACATGACTCTCAGTATAAGACCTGTACAGGAACCAGCGGCACCACATGACTCTCAGTATAAGACCTGTACAGGAACCAGCGGCACCACATGACTCTCAGTATAAGACCTGTACAGGAACCCCCGGCACCACATGACTCTCAGTATAAGACCTGTACAGGAACCTCAGGCAACACATGACTCTCAGTATAAGACCCGTACAGGAACCCCCGGCACCACATGACTCTCAGTATAAGACCTGTACAGGAACTCCCGGCACCATATGACTCTCAGTATAAGACCTGTACAGGAACCCCCGGCACCACATGACTCTCAGTATAAGACCTGTACAGGAACCTCCTGCACCACATGACTCTCAGTATAAGACCTGTACAGGAACCTCAGGCACCACATGACTCTCAGTATAAGACCTGTACAGGAACCTGAGGCACCACATGACTCTCAGTATAAGACCTGTACAGGAACCTCAGGCACCACATGACTCTCAGTATAAGGCCTGTACAGGAACCCCCGGCACCACATGACTCTCAGTATAAGACCTGTACAGGAACCTCAGGCACCACATGACTCTCAGTATAAGACCTGTACAGGAACCTCAGGCACCACATGACTCTCAGTATAAGACCTGTAAAGGAACCTCAGGCACCACATGACTCTCAGTATAAGACCTGTACAGGAACCAGCGGCACCACATGACTCCCAGTATAAGACCTGTACAGGAACCCCCGGCACCACATGACTCTCAGTATAAGACCTGTACAGGAACCTCAGGCACCACATGACTCTCAGTATAAGACCTGTACAGGAACCCCCGGCACCACATGACTCTCAGTATAAGGCCTGTACAGGAACCCCCGGCACCACATGGCTCTCAGTATAAGATCTGTACAGGAACCAGTTGCACCACATTACTCTCAGTATAAGACCTGTACAGGAACCCCCGGCACCACATGACTCTCAGTGTAAGGCCTGTACAGGAACCCCCGGCACCACATGACTCTCAGTATAAGACCTGTACAGGAACTCCCGGCACCACATGACTCTCAGTATAAGACCTGTACAGGAACCTCCGGCACCACATGACTCTCACTATAAGACCTGTACAGGAACCCCCGGCACCACATGACTCTCAGTATAAGACCTGTACAGGAACCAGCGGCACCACATGACTCCCAGTATAAGACCTGTAAAGGAACCTCAGGCACCACATTACTCTAAGTATAAGACCTGTACAGGAACCTCAGGCACCACATGACTCTCAGTATAAGACCTGTACAGGAACCTGAGGCACCACATGACTCTCAGTATAAGACCTGTACAGGAACCTCAGGCACCACATGACTCTCAGTATAAGGCCTGTACAGGAACCCCCGGCACCACATGACTCTCAGTATAAGACCTGTACAGGAACCTCAGGCACCACATGACTCTCAGTATAAGACCTGTACAGGAACCTCAGGCACCACATGACTCTCAGTATAAGACCTGTAAAGGAACCTCAGGCACCACATGACTCTCAGTATAAGACCTGTACAGGAACCAGCGGCACCACATGACTCTCAGTATAAGACCTGTACAGGAACCTCAGGCACCACATGAGTCTCAGTATAAGACCTGTACAGGAACTTTAGGCACCACATGACTCTCAGTATAAGACCTGTACAGGAACCCCCGGCACCACATGACTCTCAGTATAAGACCTGTACAGGAACCCCCGGCACCACATGACTCTCAGTATGAGATCTGTACAGGAACCAGTTGCACCACATTACTCTCAGTATAAGACCTGTACAGGAACCCCCGGCACCACATGACTCTCAGTATAAGGCCTGTACAGGAACCCCCGGCACCACATGACTCTCAGTATAAGACCTGTACAGGAACATCAGGCACCACATGACTCTCAGTATAAGACCTGTACAGGAACCCCCGGCACCACATGACTCTCAGTATAAGACCTGTACAGGAACCCCCGGCACCACATGACTCTCAGTATAAGACCTGTACAGGAACCCCCGGCACCACATGACTCTCAGTATAAGACCTGTACAGGAACCCCCGGCACCACATGACTCTCAGTATAAGACCTGTACAGGAACCTCAGGCACCACATGACTCTCAGTATAAGACCTGTACAGGAACCTCAGGCACCACATGACTCTCAGTATAAGACCTGTACAGGAACCCCCGGCACCACATGACTCTCAGTATAAGGCCTGTACAGGAACCCCCGGCACCACATGACTCTCAGTATAAGATCTGTACAGGAACCAGTTGCACCACATTACTCTCAGTATAAGACCTGTACAGGAACCCGCGGCACCACATGACTGTCAGTATAAGACCTGTACAGGAACCCCCGGCACCACATTACTCTCAGTATAAGACCTGTACAGGAACCAGCGGCACCACATGACTCTCAGTATAAGGCCTGTACAGGAACCCCTGGCACCACATTACTCTCAGTAAAAGACCTGTACAGGAACCAGCGGCACCACATGACTCTCAGTATAAGGCCTGTACAGGAACCCCCGGCACCACATGACTCTCAGTATAAGACCTGTACAGGAACCAGCGGCACCACATGACTCTCAGTATAAGACCTGTACAGGAACCAGCGGCACCACATGACTCTCAGTATAAGACCTGTACAGGAACCCCCGGCACCACATGACTCTCAGTATAAGACCTGTACAGGAACCTCAGGCAACACATGACTCTCAGTATAAGACCTGTACAGGAACCCCCGGCACCACATGACTCTCAGTATAAGACCTGTACAGGAACTCCCGGCACCACATGACTCTCAGTATAAGACCTGTACAGGAACCCCCGGCACCACATGACTCTCAGTATAAGACCTGTACAGGAACCTCCTGCACCACATGACTCTCAGTATAAGACCTGTACAGGAACCTCCGGCATCACATGACTCTCAGTATAAGACCTGTACAGGAACCAGTGGCACCACATGACTCTCAGTATAAGACCTGTACAGGAACCAGTGGCACCACATGACTCTCAGTATAAGACCTGTACAGGAACCCCCGGCACCACATGACTCTCAGTATAAGACCTGTACAGGAACCTCCGGCACCACATGACTCTCAGTATAAGACCTGTACAGGAACCTCAGGCACCACATGACTCTCAGTATAAGACCTGTACAGGAAACCCCGGCACCACATGACTCTCAGTATAAGACCTGTACAGGAACCTGAGGCACCACATGACTCTCAGTATAAGACCTGTACAGGAACCTCAGGCACCACATGACTCTCAGTATAAGGCCTGTACAGGAACCTCAGGCACCACATGACTCTCAGTATAAGACCTGTACAGGAACCAGTGGCAACACATGACTCTCAGTATGAGAACTGTACAGGAACCTCAGGCACCACATGACTCTCAGTATAAGACCTGTACAGGAACCCCCAGCACCACATGACTCTCAGTATAAGACCTGTACAGGAACCTCAGGCACCACATAACTCTCAGTATAAGACCTGTACAGGAACCTCAGGCACCACATGACTCTCAGTATAAGACCTGTACAGGAACCTCAGGCACCACATGACTCTCAGTATAAGACCTGTACAGGAACCTGAGGCACCACATGACTCTCAGTATAAGATCTGTACAGGAACCTCAGGCACCACATGACTCTCAGTATAAGGCCTGTACAGGAACCTCAGGCACCACATGACTCTCAGTATAAGACCTGTACAGGAACCAGTGGCAACACATGACTCTCAGTATGAGAACTGTACAGGAACCTCAGGCACCACATGGCTCTCAGTATAAGACCTGTACAGGAACCCCCAGCACCACATGACTCTCAGTATAAGACCTGTACAGGAACCTCAGGCACCACATAACTCTCAGTATAAGACCTGTACAGGAACCTCAGGCACCACATGACTCTCAGTATAAGACCTGTACAGGAGCCTCAGGCACCACATGACTCTCAGTATAAGACCTGTACAGGAACCCCCGGCACCACATGACTCTCAGTATAAGACCTGTACAGGAACCTCAGGCACCACATGACTCTCAGTATAAGACCTGTACAGGAACTCCCGGCACCACATGACTCTCAGTATAAGACCTGTAAAGGAACCTCAGGCACCACATGACTCTCAGTATAAGACCTGTACAGGAACCAACGGCACCACATGACTCCCAGTATAAGACCTGTACAGGAACCCCCGGCACCACATGACCCTCAGTATAAGACTTGTACAGGAACCTCAGGCACCACATGACTCTCAGTATAAGACCTGTACAGGAACCTCAGGCACCACATGACTCTCAGTATAAGACCTGTACAGGAACCCCCAGCACCACATGACTCTCAGTATAAGGCCTGTACAGGAACCCCCGGCACCACATGACTCTCAGTATAAGATCTGTACAGGAACCAGTTGCACCACATTACTCTCAGTATGAGACCTGTACAGGAACCCCGGGCACCACATGACTCTCAGTATAAGGCCTGTACAGGAACCCCCGGCACCACATGACTCTCAGTATAAGACCTGTACAGGAACATCAGGCACCACATGACTCTCAGTATAAGACCTGTACAGGAACCCCCGGCACCACATGACTCTCAGTATAAGACCTGTACAGGAACCTCAGGCACCACATTACTCTCAGTATAAGACCTGTACAGGAACCTCAGGCACCACATGACTCTCAGTATAAGACCTGTACAGGAACCCCCGGCACCACATGACTCTCAGTATAAGAACTGTACAGGAACCTCAGGCACCACATGACTCTCAGTATAAGACCTGTACAGGAACCCCCAGCACCACATGACTCTCAGTATAAGACCTGTACAGGAACCTCAGGCACCACATAACTCTCAGTATAAGACCTGTACAGGAACCTCAGGCACCACATGACTCTCAGTATAAGACCTGTACAGGAGCCTCAGGCACCACATGACTCTCAGTATAAGACCTGTACAGGAACCCCCGGCACCACATGACTCTCAGTATAAGACCTGTACAGGAACCTCAGGCACCACATGACTCTCAGTATAAGACCTGTACAGGAACTCCCGGCACCACATGACTCTCAGTATAAGACCTGTAAAGGAACCTCAGGCACCACATGACTCTCAGTATAAGACCTGTACAGGAACCAACGGCACCACATGACTCCCAGTATAAGACCTGTACAGGAACCCCCGGCACCACATGACCCTCAGTATAAGACTTGTACAGGAACCTCAGGCACCACATGACTCTCAGTATAAGACCTGTACAGGAACCTCAGGCACCACATGACTCTCAGTATAAGACCTGTACAGGAACCCCCAGCACCACATGACTCTCAGTATAAGGCCTGTACAGGAACCCCCGGCACCACATGACTCTCAGTATAAGATCTGTACAGGAACCAGTTGCACCACATTACTCTCAGTATGAGACCTGTACAGGAACCCCGGGCACCACATGACTCTCAGTATAAGGCCTGTACAGGAACCCCCGGCACCACATGACTCTCAGTATAAGACCTGTACAGGAACATCAGGCACCACATGACTCTCAGTATAAGACCTGTACAGGAACCCCCGGCACCACATGACTCTCAGTATAAGACCTGTACAGGAACCTCAGGCACCACATTACTCTCAGTATAAGACCTGTACAGGAACCTCAGGCACCACATGACTCTCAGTATAAGACCTGTACAGGAACCCCCGGCACCACATGACTCTCAGTATAAGAACTGTACAGGAACCTCAGGCACCACATGACTCTCAGTATAAGACCTGTACAAGAACCTCAGGCACCACATGACTCTCAGTATAAGACCTGTACGGGAACCAGCGGCACCACATGACTCTCAGTATAAGACCTGTACAGGAACCTGAGGCACCACATGACTCTCAGTATAAGACCTGTACAGGAACCTCAGGCACCACATGACTCTCAGTATAAGGCCTGTACAGGAACCCCCGGCACCACATGACTCTCAGTATAAGAACTGTACAGGAACCTCAGGCACCACATGACTCTCAGTATAAGACCTGTACAAGAACCTCAGGCACCACATGACTCTCAGTATAAGACCTGTACGGGAACCAGCGGCACCACATGACTCTCAGTATAAGACCTGTACAGGAACCTGAGGCACCACATGACTCTCAGTATAAGACCTGTACAGGAACCTCAGGCACCACATGACTCTCAGTATAAGGCCTGTACAGGAACCCCCGGCACCACATGACTCTCAGTATAAGACCTGTACAGGAACCTCAGGCACCACATGACTCTCAGTATAAGACCTGTAAAGGAACCTCAGGCACCACATGACTCTCAGTATAAGACCTGTACAGGAACCAGCGGCACCACATGACTCTCAGTATAAGACCTGTACAGGAACCTCAGGCACCACATGAGTCTCAGTATAAGACCTGTACAGGAACTTTAGGCACCACATGACTCTCAGTATAAGACCTGTACAGGAACCCCCGGCACCACATGACTCTCAGTATAAGACCTGTACAGGAACCCCCGGCACCACATGACTCTCAGTATGAGATCTGTACAGGAACCAGTTGCACCACATTACTCTCAGTATAAGACCTGTACAGGAACCCCCGGCACCACATGACTCTCAGTATAAGGCCTGTACAGGAACCCCCGGCACCACATGACTCTCAGTATAAGACCTGTACAGGAACATCAGGCACCACATGACTCTCAGTATAAGACCTGTACAGGAACCCCCGGCACCACATGACTCTCAGTATAAGACCTGTACAGGAACCCCCGGCACCACATGACTCTCAGTATAAGACCTGTACAGGAACCCCCGGCACCACATGACTCTCAGTATAAGACCTGTACAGGAACCCCCGGCACCACATGACTCTCAGTATAAGACCTGTACAGGAACCTCAGGCACCACATGACTCTCAGTATAAGACCTGTACAGGAACCTCAGGCACCACATGACTCTCAGTATAAGACCTGTACAGGAACCCCCGGCACCACATGACTCTCAGTATAAGGCCTGTACAGGAACCCCCGGCACCACATGACTCTCAGTATAAGATCTGTACAGGAACCAGTTGCACCACATTACTCTCAGTATAAGACCTGTACAGGAACCCGCGGCACCACATGACTGTCAGTATAAGACCTGTACAGGAACCCCCGGCACCACATTACTCTCAGTATAAGACCTGTACAGGAACCAGCGGCACCACATGACTCTCAGTATAAGGCCTGTACAGGAACCCCTGGCACCACATTACTCTCAGTAAAAGACCTGTACAGGAACCAGCGGCACCACATGACTCTCAGTATAAGGCCTGTACAGGAACCCCCGGCACCACATGACTCTCAGTATAAGACCTGTACAGGAACCAGCGGCACCACATGACTCTCAGTATAAGACCTGTACAGGAACCAGCGGCACCACATGACTCTCAGTATAAGACCTGTACAGGAACCCCCGGCACCACATGACTCTCAGTATAAGACCTGTACAGGAACCTCAGGCAACACATGACTCTCAGTATAAGACCTGTACAGGAACCCCCGGCACCACATGACTCTCAGTATAAGACCTGTACAGGAACTCCCGGCACCACATGACTCTCAGTATAAGACCTGTACAGGAACTCCCGGCACCACATGACTCTCAGTATAAGACCTGTAAAGGAACCTCAGGCACCACATGACTCTCAGTATAAGACCTGTACAGGAACCAACGGCACCACATGACTCCCAGTATAAGACCTGTACAGGAACCCCCGGCACCACATGACCCTCAGTATAAGACTTGTACAGGAACCTCAGGCACCACATGACTCTCAGTATAAGACCTGTACAGGAACCCCCAGCACCACATGACTCTCAGTATAAGACCTGTACAGGAACCTCAGGCACCACATAACTCTCAGTATAAGACCTGTACAGGAACCTCAGGCACCACATGACTCTCAGTATAAGACCTGTACAGGAGCCTCAGGCACCACATGACTCTCAGTATAAGACCTGTACAGGAACCCCCGGCACCACATGACTCTCAGTATAAGACCTGTACAGGAACCTCAGGCACCACATGACTCTCAGTATAAGACCTGTACAGGAACTCCCGGCACCACATGACTCTCAGTATAAGACCTGTAAAGGAACCTCAGGCACCACATGACTCTCAGTATAAGACCTGTACAGGAACCAACGGCACCACATGACTCCCAGTATAAGACCTGTACAGGAACCCCCGGCACCACATGACCCTCAGTATAAGACTTGTACAGGAACCTCAGGCACCACATGACTCTCAGTATAAGACCTGTACAGGAACCTCAGGCACCACATGACTCTCAGTATAAGACCTGTACAGGAACCCCCAGCACCACATGACTCTCAGTATAAGGCCTGTACAGGAACCCCCGGCACCACATGACTCTCAGTATAAGATCTGTACAGGAACCAGTTGCACCACATTACTCTCAGTATGAGACCTGTACAGGAACCCCGGGCACCACATGACTCTCAGTATAAGGCCTGTACAGGAACCCCCGGCACCACATGACTCTCAGTATAAGACCTGTACAGGAACATCAGGCACCACATGACTCTCAGTATAAGACCTGTACAGGAACCCCCGGCACCACATGACTCTCAGTATAAGACCTGTACAGGAACCTCAGGCACCACATGACTCTCAGTATAAGACCTGTACAGGAACCAGCGGCACCACATGACTCTCAGTATAAGACCTGTACAGGAACCCCCGGCACCACATGACTCTCAGTATAAGACCTGTACAGGAACCTCAGGCACCACATGACTCTCAGTATAAGACCTGTACAGGAACCCCCGGCACCACATGACTCTCAGTATAAGACCTGTACAGGAACTCCCGGCACCACATGACTCTCAGTATAAGACCTGTACAGGAACCCCCGGCACCACATGACTCTCAGTATAAGACATGTACAGGAACCTCCTGCACCACATGACTCTCAGTATAAGACCTGTACAGGAACCAGTGGCACCACATGACTCTCAGTATAAGACCTGTACAGGAACCCCGGCACCACATGACTCTCAGTTTAAGACCTGTACAGGAACCAGTGGCACCACATGACTCTCAGTATAAGACCTGTACAGGAACCCCCGGCACCACATGACTCTCAGTATAAGACCTGTACAGGAACCTCCGGCACCACATGACTCTCAGTATAAGACCTGTACAGGAACCTCAGGCACCACATGACTCTCAGTATAAGACCTGTACAGGAACCAGCGGCACCACATGACTCTCAGTATAAGACCTGTACAGGAACCCCCGGCACCACATGACTCTCAGTATAAGACCTGTACAGGAACCAGCGGCACCACATGACTCTCAGTATAAGACCTGTACAGGAACCCCCGGCACGACATGACTCTCAGTACAAGACCTGTACAGGAACCCCCGGCACCACATGACTCTCAGTATAAGACCTGTACAGGAACCCCCGGCACCACATGACTCTCAGTATAAGACCTGTACAGGAACCTCAGGCACCACATGACTCTCAGTATAAGACCTGTACAGGAACCCCCGGCACCACATGACTCTCAGTATAAGACCTGTACAGGAACCTGAGGCACCACATGACTCTCAGTATAAGACCTGTACAGGAACCCCCGGCACCACATGAATCTCAGTATAAGACCTGTAAAGGAACCAGTGGCACCACATGACTCTCAGTATAAGACCTGTACAGGAACCTGAGGCACCACATGACTCTCAGTATAAGACCTGTACAGGAACCCCCGGCACCACATGACTCTCAGTATAAAACCTGTACAGGAACCTCAGGCACCACATGACTCTCAGTATAAGACCTGTACAGGAACCTCAGGCACAACATGACTCTCAGTATAAGACCTGTACAGGAACCTCAGGCACCACATGACTCTCAGTATAAGACCTGTACAGGAACCAGCGGCACCACATGACTCCCAGTATAAGACCTGTAAAGGAACCTCAGGCACCACATTACTCTCAGTATAAGACCTGTACAGGAACCTCAGGCACCACATGACTCTCAGTATAAGACCTGTACAGGAAACCCCGGCACCACATGACTCTCAGTATAAGGCCTGTACAGGAACCCCCGGCACCACATGACTCTCAGTATAAGACCTGTACAGGAACCTCAGGCACCACATGACTCTCAGTATAAGACCTGTACAGGAACCAGTGGCACCACATGACTCCCAGTATAAGACCTGTAAAGGAACCTGAGGCACCACATGACTCTCAGTATAAGACCTGTACAGGAAACCCCGGCACCACATGACTCTCAGTATAAGGCCTGTACAGGAACCTGAGGCACCACATGACTCTCAGTATAAGACCTGTACAGGAACCTCAGGCACCACATGACTCTCAGTATAAGGCCTGTACAGGAACCTCAGGCACCACATGACTCTCAGTATAAGACCTGTAAAGGAACCAGTGGCACCACATGACTCTCAGTATAAGACCGGTACAGGAAACTGAGGCACCACATGACTCTCAGTATAAGACCTGTACAGGAACCTCAGGCACCACATGACTCTCAGTATAAGACCTGTACAGGAAACTGAGGCACCACATGACTCTCAGTATAAGACCTGTACAGGAACCAGTGGCAACACATGACTCTCAGTATGAGAACTGTACAGGAACCTCAGGCACCACATGACTCTCAGTATAAGACCTGTACAGGAACCCCCGGCACCACATGACTCTCAGTATAAGACCTGTACAGGAACCTCAGGCACCACATGACTCTCAGTATAAGACCTGTACAGGAACCCCCGGCACCACATGACTCTCAGTATAAGGCCTGTACAGGAACCCCCGGCACCACATGACTCTCAGTATAAGATCTGTACAGGAACCAGTTGCACCACATTACTCTCAGTATAAGACCTGTACAGGAACCCCCGGCACCACATGACTCTCAGTATAAGGCCTGTACAGGAACCCCCGGCACCACATGACTCTCAGTATAAGACCTGTACAGGAACTCCCGGCACCACATGACTCTCAGTATAAGACCTGTACAGGAACCCCCGGCACCACATGACTCTCAGTATAAGACCTGTACAGGAACCTCCGGCACCACATGACTCTCACTATAAGACCTGTACAGGAACCCCCGGCACCACATGACTCTCAGTATAAGACCTGTACAGGAACCAGCGGCACCACATGACTCCCAGTATAAGACCTGTAAAGGAACCTCAGGCACCACATTACTCTAAGTATAAGACCTGTACAGGAACCTCAGGCACCACATGACTCTCAGTATAAGACCTGTACAGGAACCTGAGGCACCACATGACTCTCAGTATAAGACCTGTACAGGAACCAGCGGCACCACATGACTCTCAGTATAAGACCTGTACAGGAATCCCCGGCACCACATGACTCTCAGTATAAGACCTGTACAGGAACCCCCGGCACCACATGACTCTCAGTATAAGACCTGTACAGGAACCTCAGGCACCACATGACTCTCAGTATAAGACCTGTACAGGAACCTCAGGCACCACATGACTCTCAGTATAAGACCTGTACAGGAACCAGCGGCACCACATGACTCTCAGTATAAGACCTGTACAGGAACCAGCGGCACCACATGACTTTCAGTATAAGACCTGTACAGGAACCCCCGGCACCACATGACTCTCAGTATAAGACCTGTACAGGAACCCCCGGCACCACATGACTCTCAGTATAAGACCTGTACAGGAACCTCAGGCACCACATGACTCTCAGTATAAGACCTGTACAGGAACCAGCGGCACCACATGACTCTCAGTATAAGACCTCTACAGGAACCTCAGGCACCACATGACTCTCAGTATAAGACCTGTACAGGAACATCAGGCACCACATGACTCTCAGTATAAGACCTGTACAGGAACCTCAGGCACCACATGACTCTCAGTATAAGACCTGTACAGGAACCCCTGGCACCACATGACTCTCAGTATAAGAACTCTAAAGGAACCCCCGGCACCACATGACTCTCAGTATAAGACCTGTACAGGAACCCCCGGCACCACATGACTCTCAGTATAAGACCTGTACAGGAACCAGCGGCACCACATGACTCTCAGTATAAGACCTGTACAGGAACCAACGGCACCACATGACTCTCAGTATAAGGCCTGTACAGGAACCAGCGGCACCAAATGACTCTCAGTATAAGGCCTGTACAGGAACCAGCGGCACCACATGACTCTCAGTATAAGGCCTGTACAGGAACCAGCGGCACCACATGACTCTCAGTATAAGAACTGTACAGGAACCTCCGGCACCACATGACTCTCAGTATAAGGCCTGTACAGGAACCAGCGGCACCACATGACTCTCAGTATAAGAACTGTACAGGAACCTCCGGCACCACATGACTCTCAGTATAAGACCTGTACAGGAACCAAAGGCACCACATGACTCTCAGTATAAGGCCTGTACAGGAACCAGCGGCACCACATGACTCTCAGTATAAGACCTGTACAGGAACCAGCGGCACCACATGACTCTCAGTATAAGGCCTGTACAGGAACCAGCGGCACCACATGACTCTCAGTATAAGACCTGTACAGGAACCAGCGGCACCACATGACTCTCAGTATAAGGCCTCTACAGGAACCCCTGGCACCACATTACTCTCAGTATAAGACCTGTACAGGAACCAGCGGCACCACATGACTCTCAGTATAAGGCCTGTACAGGAACCCCCGGAACCACATGACTCTCAGTATAAGACCTGTACAGGAACCAGCGGCACCACATGACTCTCAGTATAAGACCTGTACAGGAACCAGCGGCACCACATGACTCTCAGTATAAGACCTGTACAGGAACCCCCGGCACCACATGACTCTCAGTTTAAGACCTGTACAGGAACCAGTGGCACCACATGACTCTCAGTATAAGACCTGTACAGGAACCCCCGGCACCACATGACTCTCAGTATAAGACCTGTACAGGAACCTCCGGCACCACATGACTCTCAGTATAAGACCTGTACAGGAACCTCAGGCACCACATGACTCTCAGTATAAGACCTGTACAGGAACCAGCGGCACCACATGACTCTCAGTATAAGACCTGTACAGGAACCCCCGGCACCACATGACTCTCAGTATAAGACCTGTACAGGAACCAGCGGCACCACATGACTCTCAGTATAAGACCTGTACAGGAACCCCCGGCACCACATGACTCTCAGTATAAGACCTGTACAGGAACCCCCGGCACCACATGACTCTCAGTATAAGACCTGTACAGGAACCCCCGGCACCACATGACTCTCAGTATAAGACCTGTACAGGAACCTCAGGCACCACATGACTCTCAGTATAAGACCTGTACAGGAACCCCCAGCACCACATGACTCTCAGTATAAGACCTGTAAAGGAACCAGTGGCACCACATGAATCTCAGTATAAGACCTGTACAGGAAACCCCGGCACCACATGACTCTCAGTATAAGGCCTGTACAGGAACCTCAGGCACCACATGACTCTCAGTATAAGGCCTGTACAGGAACCTCAGGCACCACATGACTCTCAGTATAAGACCTGTAAAGGAACCTCAGGCACCACATGACTCTCAGTATAAGACCTGTACAGGAACCAGCGGCACCACATGACTCCCAGTATAAGACCTGTACAGGAACCCCCGGCACCACATGACCCTCAGTATAAGACCTGTACAGGAACCTCAGGCACCACATGACTCTCAGTATAAGACCTGTACAGGAACCTCAGGCACCACATGACTCTCAGTATAAGACCTGTACAGGAACCCCCGGCACCACATGACTCTCAGTATAAGGCCTGTACAGGAACCCCCGGCACCACATGATTCTCAGTATAAGATTTGTACAGGAACCAGTTGCACCACATTACTCTCAGTATAAGACCTGTACAGGAACCCCCGGCACCACATGACTCTCAGTATAAGGCCTGTACAGGAACCCCCGGCACCACATGACTCTCAGTATAAGACCTGTACAGGAACATCAGGCACCACATGACTCTCAGTATAAGACCTGTACAGGAACCTCCGGCAACACATGACTCTCAGTATAAGACCTGTACAGGAACCTCAGGCACCACATGACTCTCAGTATAAGACCTGTACAGGAACCCCCGGCACCACATGACTCTCAGTATAAGACCTGTACAGGAACCCCCGGCACCACATGACTCTCAGTATAAGACCTGTACAGGAACCAGCGGCACCACATGACTCTCAGTATAAGACCTGTACAGGAACCCCCGGCACCACATGACTCTCAGTATAAGACCTGTACAGGAACCCCCGGCACCACATGACTCTCAGTATAAGACCTGTACAGGAACCCCCGGCACCACATGACTCTCAGTATAAGACCTGTACAGGAACCTCAGGCACCACATGACTCTCAGTATAAGACCTGTACAGGAACCCCCAGCACCACATGACTCTCAGTATAAGACCTGTAAAGGAACCAGTGGCACCACATGACTCTCAGTATAAGACCTGTACAGGAAACCCCGGCACCACATGACTCTCAGTATAAGGCCTGTACAGGAACCTCAGGCACCACATGACTCTCAGTATAAGGCCTGTACAGGAACCTCAGGCACCACATGACTCTCAGTATAAGACCTGTAAAGGAACCTCAGGCACCACATGACTCTCAGTATAAGACCTGTACAGGAACCAGCGGCACCACATGACTCCCAGTATAAGACCTGTACAGGAACCCCCGGCACCACATGACCCTCAGTATAAGACCTGTACAGGAACCTCAGGCACCACATGACTCTCAGTATAAGACCTGTACAGGAACCTCAGGCACCACATGACTCTCAGTATAAGACCTGTACAGGAACCCCCGGCACCACATGACTCTCAGTATAAGGCCTGTACAGGAACCCCCGGCACCACATGACTCTCAGTATAAGACCTGTACAGGAACCAGCGGCACCACATGACTCTCAGTATAAGACCTGTACAGGAACCCCCGGCACCACATGACTCTCAGTATAAGACCTGTACAGGAACCCCCGGCACCACATGACTCTCAGTATAAGACCTGTACAGGAACCCCCGGCACCACATGACTCTCAGTATAAGACCTGTACAGGAACCTCAGGCACCACATGACTCTCAGTATAAGACCTGTACAGGAACCCCCAGCACCACATGACTCTCAGTATAAGACCTGTAAAGGAACCAGTGGCACCACATGACTCTCAGTATAAGACCTGTACAGGAAACCCCGGCACCACATGACTCTCAGTATAAGGCCTGTACAGGAACCTCAGGCACCACATGACTCTCAGTATAAGGCCTGTACAGGAACCTCAGGCACCACATGACTCTCAGTATAAGACCTGTAAAGGAACCTCAGGCACCACATGACTCTCAGTATAAGACCTGTACAGGAACCAGCGGCACCACATGACTCCCAGTATAAGACCTGTACAGGAACCCCCGGCACCACATGACCCTCAGTATAAGACCTGTACAGGAACCTCAGGCACCACATGACTCTCAGTATAAGACCTGTACAGGAACCTCAGGCACCACATGACTCTCAGTATAAGACCTGTACAGGAACCCCCGGCACCACATGACTCTCAGTATAAGGCCTGTACAGGAACCCCCGGCACCACATGACTCTCAGTATAAGATTTGTACAGGAACCAGTTGCACCACATTACTCTCAGTATAAGACCTGTACAGGAACCCCCGGCACCACATGACTCTCAGTATAAGGCCTGTACAGGAACCCCCGGCACTACATGACTCTCAGTATAAGACCTGTACAGGAACATCAGGCACCACATGACTCTCAGTATAAGACCTGTACAGGAACCCCCGGCACCACATGACTCTCAGTATAAGACCTGTACAGGAACCTCAGGCACCACATTATTCTCCGTATAAGACCTGTACAGGAACCTCAGGCACCACATGACTCTCAGTATAAGACCTGTACAGGAACCCCCGGCACCACATGACTCTCAGTATAAGAACTGTACAGGAACCTCAGGCACCACATGACTCTCAGTATAAGACCTGTACAAGAACCTCAGGCACCACATGACTCTCAGTATAAGACCTGTACAGGAACCAGCGGCACCACATGACTCTCAGTATAAGACCTGTGCAGGAACCAGTGGCACCACATGACTCTCAGTATAAGACCTGTACAGGAACCTCAGGCACCACATGACTCTCAGTATAAGACCTGTACAGGAACCCCCGGCACCACATGACTCTCAGTATAAGGCCTGTACAGGAACCCCCGGTACCACATGACTCTCAGTATAAGGCCTGTACAAGAACCCCCGGCACCACATGACTCTCAGTATAAGACCTGTACAGGAACCAACGGCACCACATGACTCTCAGTATAAGGCCTGTACTGGAACCAGCGGCACCAAATGACTCTCAGTATAAGGCCTGTACAGGAACCAGCGGCACCACATGACTCTCAGTATAAGACCTGTACAGGAACCTCAGGCACCACATGACTCTCAGTATAAGACCTGTACAGGAACCCCCGGCACCACATGACTCTCAGTATTAGAACTGTACAGGAACCTCAGGCACCACATGACTCTCAGTATAAGACCTGTACAGGAACCAGCGGCACCACATGACTCTCAGTATAAGACCTGTACAGGAACCAGCGGCACCACATGACTCTCAGTATAAGACCTGTACAGGAACCAGCGGCACCACATGACTCTCAGTATAAGACCTGTACAGGAACCAGCGGCACCACATGACTCTCAGTATAAGACCTGTACAGGAACCCCCGGCACCACATGACTCTCAGTATAAGACCTGTACAGGAACCCCCGGCACCACATGACTCTCAGTATAAGACCTGTACAGGAACCAGCGGCACCACATGACTCTCAGTATAAGACCTGTACAGGAACTTCAGGCACCACATGACTCTCAGTATAAGACCTGTACAGGAACCCCTGGCACCACATGACTCTCAGTATAAGAGCTGTACAGGAACCCCCGGCACCACATGACTCACAGTATTAGAACTGTACAGGAACCCCCGGCACCACATGACTCTCAGTATTAGAACTGTACAGGAACCTCAGGCACCACATGACTCTCAGTATAAGAACTGTACAGGAACCCCCGGCACCACATGACTCTCAGTATTAGAACTGTACAGGAACCTCAGGCACCACATGACTCTCAGTATAAGAACTGTACAGGAACCTCAGGCACCACATGGACTCTCAGTATAAGACCTGTACAGGAACCAGCGGCACCACATGACTCTCAGTATAAGACCTGTACAGGAACCAGCGGCACCACATGACTCTCAGTATAAGACCTGTACAGGAACCCCCGGCACCACATGACTCTCAGTATAAGACCTGTACAGGAACCCCCGGCACCACATGACTCTCAGTATAAGACCTGTACAGGAACCTCAGGCACCACATGACCCTCAGTATAAGACCTGTACAGGAACCTCAGGCACCACATGACTCTCAGTATAAGACCTGTACAGGAACCAGCGGCACCACATGACTCTCAGTATAAGACCTGTACAGGAACCCCCGGCACCACATGACTCTCAGTATAAGACCTGTACAGGAACCCCCGGCACCACATGACTCTCAGTATAAGACCTGTACAGGAACCCCCGGCATCACATGACTCTCAGTATAAGACCTGTACAGGAACCCCCGGCACCACATGACTCTCAGTATAAGAGCTGTACAGGAACCTCAGGCACCACATGACTCTCAGTATAAGACCTGTACAGGAACCTCAGGCACCACATGACTCTCAGTATAAGACCTGTACAGGAACCAGCGGCACCACATGACTCTCAGTTTAAGACCTGTACAGGAACCTCAGGCACCACATGACTCTCAGTATAAGACCTGTACAGGAACCCCTGGCACCACATGACTCTCAGTATAAGACCTGTACAGGAACCTCAGGCACCACATGACTCTCAGTATAAGACCTGTACAGGAACCCCCGGCACCACATGACTCTCAGTATAAGAACTGTACAGGAACCTCAGGCACCACATGACTCTCAGTATAAGACCTGTACAGGAACCCCCGGCACCACATGACTCTCAGTATAAGGCCTGTACAGGAACCCCTGGTACCACATGACTCTCAGTATAAGGCCTGTACAAGAACCCCCGGCACCACATGACTCTCAGTATAAGACCTGTACAGGAACCAACGGCACCACATGACTCTCAGTATAAGGCCTGTACAGGAACCAGCGGCACCAAATGACTCTCAGTATAAGGCCTGTACAGGAACCAGCGGCACCACATGACTCTCAGTATAAGACCTGTACAGGAACCTCAGGCACCACATGACTCTCAGTATAAGACCTGTACTGGAACCCCCGGCACCACATGACTCTCAGTATTAGAACTGTACAGGAACCTCAGGCACCACATGACTCTCAGTATAAGACCTGTACAGGAACCAGCGGCACCACATGACTCTCAGTATAAGACCTTACAGGAACCAGCGGCACCACATGACTCTCAGTATAAGACCTGTACAGGAACCAGCGGCACCACATGACTCTCAGTATAAGACCTGTACAGGAACCAGCGGCACCACATGACTCTCAGTATAAGACCTGTACAGGAACCCCCGGCACCACATGACTCTCAGTATAAGACCTGTACAGGAACCCCCGGCACCACATGACTCTCAGTATAAGACCTGTACAGGAACCAGCGGCACCACATGACTCTCAGTATAAGACCTGTACAGGAACCTCAGGCACCACATGACTCTCAGTATAAGACCTGTACAGGAACCCCTGGCACCACATGACTCTCAGTATAAGAACTGTACAGGAACCCCCGGCACCACATGACTCTCAGTATTAGACCTGTACAGGAAGCCCCGGCACCACATGACTCTCAGTATAAGACCTGTACAGGAACCTCAGGCACCACATGACTCTCAGTATAAGACCTGTACAGGAACCCCCGGCACCACATGACTCTCAGTATTAGAACTGTACAGGAACCTCAGGCACCACATGACTCTCAGTATAAGACCTGTACAGGAACCAGCGGCACCACATGACTCTCAGTATAAGACCTGTACAGGAACCAGCGGCACCACATGACTCTCAGTATAAGACCTGTACAGGAACCAGCGGCACCACATGACTCTCAGTATAAGACCTGTACAGGAACCAGCGGCACCACATGACTCTCAGTATAAGACCTGTACAGGAACCCCCGGCACCACATGACTCTCAGTATAAGACCTGTACAGGAACCCCCGGCACCACATGACTCTCAGTATAAGACCTGTACAGGAACCAGCGGCACCACATGACTCTCAGTATAAGACCTGTACAGGAACCTCAGGCACCACATGACTCTCAGTATAAGACCTGTACAGGAACCCCTGGCACCACATGACTCTCAGTATAAGAGCTGTACAGGAACCCCCGGCACCACATGACTCTCAGTATTAGAACTGTACAGGAACCCCCGGCACCACATGACTCTCAGTATTAGAACTGTACAGGAACCTCAGGCACCACATGACTCTCAGTATAAGAACTGTACAGGAACCCCCGGCACCACATGACTCTCAGTATTAGAACTGTACAGGAACCTCAGGCACCACATGACTCTCAGTATAAGAACTGTACAGGAACCCCCGGCACCACATGACTCTCAGTATAAGACCTGTACAGGAACCAGCGGCACCACATGACTCTCAGTATAAGACCTGTACAGGAACCCCCGGCACCACATGACTCTCAGTATAAGACCTGTACAGGAACCCCCGGCACCACATGACTCTCAGTATAAGACCTGTACAGGAACCTCAGGCACCACATGACCCTCAGTATAAGACCTGTACAGGAACCTCAGGCACCACATGACTCTCAGTATAAGACCTGTACAGGAACCAGCGGCACCACATGACTCCCAGTATAAGACCTGTACAGGAACCCCCGGCACCACATGACCCTCAGTATAAGACCTGTACAGGAACCTCAGGCACCACATGACTCTCAGTATAAGACCTGTACAGGAACCTCAGGCACCACATGACTCTCAGTATAAGACCTGTACAGGAACCCCCGGCACCACATGACTCTCAGTATAAGGCCTGTACAGGAACCCCCGGCACCACATGATTCTCAGTATAAGATTTGTACAGGAACCAGTTTCACCACATTACTCTCAGTATAGGACCTGTACAGGAACCCCCGGCACCACATGACTCTCAGTATAAGACCTGTACAGGAACCTCAGGCACCACATGACTCTCAGTATAAGACCTGTACAGGAACCCCCGGCACCACATGACTCTCAGTATAAGACCTGTACAGGAACCCCCGGCACCACATGACTCTCAGTATAAGACCTGTACAGGAACCAGCGGCACCACATGACTCTCAGTATAAGACCTGTACAGGAACCCCCGGCACCACATGACTCTCAGTATAAGACCTGTACAGGAACCCCCGGCACCACATGACTCTCAGTATAAGACCTGTACAGGAACCCCCGGCACCACATGACTCTCAGTATAAGACCTGTACAGGAACCTCAGGCACCACATGACTCTCAGTATAAGACCTGTACAGGAACCCCCAGCACCACATGACTCTCAGTATAAGACCTGTAAAGGAACCAGTGGCACCACATGACTCTCAGTATAAGACCTGTACAGGAAACCCCGGCACCACATGACTCTCAGTATAAGGCCTGTACAGGAACCTCAGGCACCACATGACTCTCAGTATAAGGCCTGTACAGGAACCTCAGGCACCACATGACTCTCAGTATAAGACCTGTAAAGGAACCTCAGGCACCACATGACTCTCAGTATAAGACCTGTACAGGAACCAGCGGCACCACATGACTCCCAGTATAAGACCTGTACAGGAACCCCCGGCACCACATGACCCTCAGTATAAGACCTGTACAGGAACCTCAGGCACCACATGACTCTCAGTATAAGACCTGTACAGGAACCTCAGGCACCACATGACTCTCAGTATAAGACCTGTACAGGAACCCCCGGCACCACATGACTCTCAGTATAAGGCCTGTACAGGAACCCCCGGCACCACATGACTCTCAGTATAAGACCTGTACAGGAACCAGCGGCACCACATGACTCTCAGTATAAGACCTGTACAGGAACCCCCGGCACCACATGACTCTCAGTATAAGACCTGTACAGGAACCCCCGGCACCACATGACTCTCAGTATAAGACCTGTACAGGAACCCCCGGCACCACATGACTCTCAGTATAAGACCTGTACAGGAACCTCAGGCACCACATGACTCTCAGTATAAGACCTGTACAGGAACCCCCAGCACCACATGACTCTCAGTATAAGACCTGTAAAGGAACCAGTGGCACCACATGACTCTCAGTATAAGACCTGTACAGGAAACCCCGGCACCACATGACTCTCAGTATAAGGCCTGTACAGGAACCTCAGGCACCACATGACTCTCAGTATAAGGCCTGTACAGGAACCTCAGGCACCACATGACTCTCAGTATAAGACCTGTAAAGGAACCTCAGGCACCACATGACTCTCAGTATAAGACCTGTACAGGAACCAGCGGCACCACATGACTCCCAGTATAAGACCTGTACAGGAACCCCCGGCACCACATGACCCTCAGTATAAGACCTGTACAGGAACCTCAGGCACCACATGACTCTCAGTATAAGACCTGTACAGGAACCTCAGGCACCACATGACTCTCAGTATAAGACCTGTACAGGAACCCCCGGCACCACATGACTCTCAGTATAAGGCCTGTACAGGAACCCCCGGCACCACATGACTCTCAGTATAAGATTTGTACAGGAACCAGTTGCACCACATTACTCTCAGTATAAGACCTGTACAGGAACCCCCGGCACCACATGACTCTCAGTATAAGGCCTGTACAGGAACCCCCGGCACTACATGACTCTCAGTATAAGACCTGTACAGGAACATCAGGCACCACATGACTCTCAGTATAAGACCTGTACAGGAACCCCCGGCACCACATGACTCTCAGTATAAGACCTGTACAGGAACCTCAGGCACCACATTATTCTCCGTATAAGACCTGTACAGGAACCTCAGGCACCACATGACTCTCAGTATAAGACCTGTACAGGAACCCCCGGCACCACATGACTCTCAGTATAAGAACTGTACAGGAACCTCAGGCACCACATGACTCTCAGTATAAGACCTGTACAAGAACCTCAGGCACCACATGACTCTCAGTATAAGACCTGTACAGGAACCAGCGGCACCACATGACTCTCAGTATAAGACCTGTGCAGGAACCAGTGGCACCACATGACTCTCAGTATAAGACCTGTACAGGAACCTCAGGCACCACATGACTCTCAGTATAAGACCTGTACAGGAACCCCCGGCACCACATGACTCTCAGTATAAGGCCTGTACAGGAACCCCCGGTACCACATGACTCTCAGTATAAGGCCTGTACAAGAACCCCCGGCACCACATGACTCTCAGTATAAGACCTGTACAGGAACCTCAGGCACCACATGACTCTCAGTATAAGACCTGTACAGGAACCCCCGGCACCACATGACTCTCAGTATTAGAACTGTACAGGAACCTCAGGCACCACATGACTCTCAGTATAAGACCTGTACAGGAACCAGCGGCACCACATGACTCTCAGTATAAGACCTGTACAGGAACCAGCGGCACCACATGACTCTCAGTATAAGACCTGTACAGGAACCAGCGGCACCACATGACTCTCAGTATAAGACCTGTACAGGAACCAGCGGCACCACATGACTCTCAGTATAAGACCTGTACAGGAACCCCCGGCACCACATGACTCTCAGTATAAGACCTGTACAGGAACCCCCGGCACCACATGACTCTCAGTATAAGACCTGTACAGGAACCAGCGGCACCACATGACTCTCAGTATAAGACCTGTACAGGAACCTCAGGCACCACATGACTCTCAGTATAAGACCTGTACAGGAACCCCTGGCACCACATGACTCTCAGTATAAGAGCTGTACAGGAACCCCCGGCACCACATGACTCACAGTATTAGAACTGTACAGGAACCCCCGGCACCACATGACTCTCAGTATTAGAACTGTACAGGAACCTCAGGCACCACATGACTCTCAGTATAAGAACTGTACAGGAACCCCCGGCACCACATGACTCTCAGTATTAGAACTGTACAGGAACCTCAGGCACCACATGACTCTCAGTATAAGAACTGTACAGGAACCCCCGGCACCACATGACTCTCAGTATAAGACCTGTACAGGAACCTCAGGCACCACATGGACTCTCAGTATAAGACCTGTACAGGAACCAGCGGCACCACATGACTCTCAGTATAAGACCTGTACAGGAACCAGCGGCACCACATGACTCTCAGTATAAGACCTGTACAGGAACCCCCGGCACCACATGACTCTCAGTATAAGACCTGTACGGGAACCCCCGGCACCACATGACTCTCAGTATAAGACCTGTACAGGAACCTCAGGCACCACATGACCCTCAGTATAAGACCTGTACAGGAACCTCAGGCACCACATGACTCTCAGTATAAGACCTGTACAGGAACCAGCGGCACCACATGACTCTCAGTATAAGACCTGTACAGGAACCCCCGGCACCACATGACTCTCAGTATAAGACCTGTACAGGAACCCCCGGCACCACATGACTCTCAGTATAAGACCTGTACAGGAACCCCCGGCATCACATGACTCTCAGTATAAGACCTGTACAGGAACCCCCGGCACCACATGACTCTCAGTATAAGAGCTGTACAGGAACCTCAGGCACCACATGACTCTCAGTATAAGACCTGTACAGGAACCTCAGGCACCACATGACTCTCAGTATAAGACCTGTACAGGAACCAGCGGCACCACATGACTCTCAGTATAAGACCTGTACAGGAACCTCAGGCACCACATGACTCTCAGTATAAGACCTGTACAGGAACCCCTGGCACCACATGACTCTCAGTATAAGACCTGTACAGGAACCTCAGGCACCACATGACTCTCAGTATAAGACCTGTACAGGAACCCCCGGCACCACATGACTCTCAGTATAAGAACTGTACAGGAACCTCAGGCACCACATGACTCTCAGTATAAGACCTGTACAGGAACCCCCGGCACCACATGACTCTCAGTATAAGGCCTGTACAGGAACCCCTGGTACCACATGACTCTCAGTATAAGGCCTGTACAAGAACCCCCGGCACCACATGACTCTCAGTATAAGACCTGTACAGGAACCAACGGCACCACATGACTCTCAGTATAAGGCCTGTACAGGAACCAGCGGCACCAAATGACTCTCAGTATAAGGCCTGTACAGGAACCAGCGGCACCACATGACTCTCAGTATAAGACCTGTACAGGAACCTCAGGCACCACATGACTCTCAGTATAAGACCTGTACTGGAACCCCCGGCACCACATGACTCTCAGTATTAGAACTGTACAGGAACCTCAGGCACCACATGACTCTCAGTATAAGACCTGTACAGGAACCAGCGGCACCACATGACTCTCAGTATAAGACCTGTACAGGAACCAGCGGCACCACATGACTCTCAGTATAAGACCTGTACAGGAACCAGCGGCACCACATGACTCTCAGTATAAGACCTGTACAGGAACCAGCGGCACCACATGACTCTCAGTATAAGACCTGTACAGGAACCCCCGGCACCACATGACTCTCAGTATAAGACCTGTACAGGAACCCCCGGCACCACATGACTCTCAGTATAAGACCTGTACAGGAACCAGCGGCACCACATGACTCTCAGTATAAGACCTGTACAGGAACCTCAGGCACCACATGACTCTCAGTATAAGACCTGTACAGGAACCCCTGGCACCACATGACTCTCAGTATAAGAACTGTACAGGAACCCCCGGCACCACATGACTCTCAGTATTAGACCTGTACAGGAAGCCCCGGCACCACATGACTCTCAGTATAAGACCTGTACAGGAACCCCCGGCACCACATGACTCTCAGTATTAGAACTGTACAGGAACCTCAGGCACCACATGACTCTCAGTATAAGACCTGTACAGGAACCAGCGGCACCACATGACTCTCAGTATAAGACCTGTACAGGAACCAGCGGCACCACATGACTCTCAGTATAAGACCTGTACAGGAACCAGCGGCACCACATGACTCTCAGTATAAGACCTGTACAGGAACCAGCGGCACCACATGACTCTCAGTATAAGACCTGTACAGGAACCCCCGGCACCACATGACTCTCAGTATAAGACCTGTACAGGAACCCCCGGCACCACATGACTCTCAGTATAAGACCTGTACAGGAACCAGCGGCACCACATGACTCTCAGTATAAGACCTGTACAGGAACCTCAGGCACCACATGACTCTCAGTATAAGACCTGTACAGGAACCCCTGGCACCACATGACTCTCAGTATAAGAGCTGTACAGGAACCCCCGGCACCACATGACTCTCAGTATTAGAACTGTACAGGAACCCCCGGCACCACATGACTCTCAGTATTAGAACTGTACAGGAACCTCAGGCACCACATGACTCTCAGTATAAGAACTGTACAGGAACCCCCGGCACCACATGACTCTCAGTATTAGAACTGTACAGGAACCTCAGGCACCACATGACTCTCAGTATAAGAACTGTACAGGAACCCCCGGCACCACATGACTCTCAGTATAAGACCTGTACAGGAACCTCAGGCACCACATGGACTCTCAGTATAAGACCTGTACAGGAACCAGCGGCACCACATGACTCTCAGTATAAGACCTGTACAGGAACCAGCGGCACCACATGACTCTCAGTATAAGACCTGTACAGGAACCCCCGGCACCACATGACTCTCAGTATAAGACCTGTACAGGAAGCCCCGGCACCACATGACTCTCAGTATAAGACCTGTACAGGAACCCCCGGCACCACATGACTCTCAGTATTAGAACTGTACAGGAACCTCAGGCACCACATGACTCTCAGTATAAGACCTGTACAGGAACCAGCGGCACCACATGACTCTCAGTATAAGACCTGTACAGGAACCAGCGGCACCACATGACTCTCAGTATAAGACCTGTACAGGAACCAGCGGCACCACATGACTCTCAGTATAAGACCTGTACAGGAACCAGCGGCACCACATGACTCTCAGTATAAGACCTGTACAGGAACCCCCGGCACCACATGACTCTCAGTATAAGACCTGTACAGGAACCCCCGGCACCACATGACTCTCAGTATAAGACCTGTACAGGAACCAGCGGCACCACATGACTCTCAGTATAAGACCTGTACAGGAACCTCAGGCACCACATGACTCTCAGTATAAGACCTGTACAGGAACCCCTGGCACCACATGACTCTCAGTATAAGAGCTGTACAGGAACCCCCGGCACCACATGACTCTCAGTATTAGAACTGTACAGGAACCCCCGGCACCACATGACTCTCAGTATTAGAACTGTACAGGAACCTCAGGCACCACATGACTCTCAGTATAAGAACTGTACAGGAACCCCCGGCACCACATGACTCTCAGTATTAGAACTGTACAGGAACCTCAGGCACCACATGACTCTCAGTATAAGAACTGTACAGGAACCCCCGGCACCACATGACTCTCAGTATAAGACCTGTACAGGAACCTCAGGCACCACATGGACTCTCAGTATAAGACCTGTACAGGAACCAGCGGCACCACATGACTCTCAGTATAAGACCTGTACAGGAACCAGCGGCACCACATGACTCTCAGTATAAGACCTGTACAGGAACCCCCGGCACCACATGACTCTCAGTATAAGACCTGTACAGGAACCCCCGGCACCACATGACTCTCAGTATAAGACCTGTACAGGAACCTCAGGCACCACATGACCCTCAGTATAAGACCTGTACAGGAACCTCAGGCACCACATGACTCTCAGTATAAGACCTGTACAGGAACCAGCGGCACCACATGACTCTCAGTATAAGACCTGTACAGGAACCCCCGGCACCACATGACTCTCAGTATAAGACCTGTACAGGAACCCCCGGCACCACATGACTCTCAGTATAAGACCTGTACAGGAACCCCCGGCATCACATGACTCTCAGTATAAGACCTGTACAGGAACCCCCGGCACCACATGACTCTCAGTATAAGAGCTGTACAGGAACCTCAGGCACCACATGACTCTCAGTATAAGACCTGTACAGGAACCTCAGGCACCACATGACTCTCAGTATAAGACCTGTACAGGAACCAGCGGCACCACATGACTCTCAGTATAAGACCTGTACAGGAACCTCAGGCACCACATGACTCTCAGTATAAGACCTGTACAGGAACCCCTGGCACCACATGACTCTCAGTATAAGACCTGTACAGGAACCTCAGGCACCACATGACTCTCAGTATAAGACCTGTACAGGAACCCCCGGCACCACATGACTCTCAGTATAAGAACTGTACAGGAACCTCAGGCACCACATGACTCTCAGTATAAGACCTGTACAGGAACCCCCGGCACCACATGACTCTCAGTATAAGGCCTGTACAGGAACCCCTGGTACCACATGACTCTCAGTATAAGGCCTGTACAAGAACCCCCGGCACCACATGACTCTCAGTATAAGACCTGTACAGGAACCAACGGCACCACATGACTCTCAGTATAAGGCCTGTACAGGAACCAGCGGCACCAAATGACTCTCAGTATAAGGCCTGTACAGGAACCAGCGGCACCACATGACTCTCAGTATAAGACCTGTACAGGAACCTCAGGCACCACATGACTCTCAGTATAAGACCTGTACAGGAACCCACGGCACCACATGACTCTCAGTATTAGAACTGTACAGGAACCTCAGGCACCACATGACTCTCAGTATAAGACCTGTACAGGAACCAGCGGCACCACATGACTCTCAGTATAAGACCTGTACAGGAACCAGCGGCACCACATGACTCTCAGTATAAGACCTGTACAGGAACCATCGGCACCACATGACTCTCAGTATAAGACCTGTACAGGAACCAGCGGCACCACATGACTCTCAGTATAAGACCTGTACAGGAACCCCCGGCACCACATGACTCTCAGTATAAGACCTGTACAGGAACCCCCGGCACCACATGACTCTCAGTATAAGACCTGTACAGGAACCAGCGGCACCACATGACTCTCAGTATAAGACCTGTACAGGAACCTCAGGCACCACATGACTCTCAGTATAAGACCTGTACAGGAACCCCTGGCACCACATGACTCTCAGTATAAGAACTGTACAGGAACCCCCGGCACCACATGACTCTCAGTATTAGACCTGTACAGGAACCCCCGGCACCACATGACTCTCAGTATTAGAACTGTACAGGAACCTCAGGCACCACATGACTCTCAGTATAAGAACTGTACAGGAACCCCCGGCACCACATGACTCTCAGTATTAGAACTGTACAGGAACCTCAGGCACCACATGACTCTCAGTATAAGAACTGTACAGGAACCCCCGGCACCACATGACTCTCAGTATAAGACCTGTACAGGAATCTCAGGCACCACATGGACTCTCAGTATAAGACCTGTACAGGAACCAGCAGCACCACATGACTCTCAGTATAAGACCTGTACAGGAACCAGCGGCACCACATGACTCTCAGTATAAGACCTGTACAGGAACCCCCGGCACCACATGACTCTCAGTATAAGACCTGTACAGGAACCCCCGGCACCACATGACTCTCAGTATAAGACCTGTACAGGAACCTCAGGCACCACATGACTCTCAGTATAAGACCTGTACAGGAACCTCAGGCACCACATGACTCTCAGTATAAGACCTGTACAGGAACCAGCGGCACCACATGACTCTCAGTATAAGACCTGTACAGGAACCCCCGGCACCACATGACTCTCAGTATAAGACCTGTACAGGAACCCCCGGCACCACATGACTCTCAGTATAAGACCTGTACAGGAACCCCCGGCATCACATGACTCTCAGTATAAGACCTGTACAGGAACCCCCGGCACCACATGACTCTCAGTATAAGACCTGTACAGGAACCTCAGGCACCACATGACTCTCAGTATAAGACCTGTACAGGAACCTCAGGCACCACATGACTCTCAGTATAAGACCTGTACAGGAACCAGCGGCACCAAATGACTCTCAGTATAAGAACTGTACAGGAACCTCAGGCACCACATGACTCTCAGTATAAGACCTGTACAGGAACCCCTGGCACCACATGACTCTCAGTATAAGACCTGTACAGGAACCAGCGGCACCACATGACTCTCAGTATAAGACCTGTACAGGAACCAGCGGCACCACATGACTCTCAGTATAAGACCTGTACAGGAACCAGCGGCACCACATGACTCTCAGTATAAGAACTGTACAGGAACCAGCGGCACCACATGACTCTCAGTATAAGACCTGTACAGGAACCAGCGGCACCATATGACTCTCAGTATAAGACCTGTACAGGAATCCCCGGCACCACATGACTCTCAGTATAAGACCTGTACAGGAACCCCCGGCACCACATGACTCTCAGTATAAGACCTGTACAGGAACCCCCGGCACCACATGACTCTCAGTATAAGACCTGTACAGGAACCAGCGGCACCACATGACTCTCAGTATAAGAACTGTACAGGAACCAGCGGCACCACATGACTCTCAGTTTAAGACCTGTACAGGAATCCCCGGCACCACATGACTCTCAGTATAAGACCTGTACAGGAACCCCCGGCAACACATGACTCTCAGTATAAGACCTGTACAGGAACCTCAGGCACCACATGACTCTCAGTATAAGACCTGTACAGGAACCTCAGGCACCACATGACTCTCAGTATAAGACCTGTACAGGAACCAGCGGCACCACATGACTCTCAGTATAAGACCTGTACAGGAACCAGCGGCACTACATGACTCTCAGTATAAGACCTGTACAGGAACCCCCGGCACTACATGACTCTCAGTATAAGACCTGTACAGGAACCCCCGGCACCACATGACTCTCAGTATAAGACCTGTACAGGAACCTCAGGCACCACATGACTCTCAGTATAAGGCCTGTACAGGAACCAGCGGCACCAAATGACTCTCAGTATAAGGCCTGTACAGGAACCAGCGGCACCACATGACTCTCAGTATAAGACCTGTACAGGAACCTCAGGCACCACATGACTCTCAGTATAAGACCTGTACAGGAACCCCCGGCACCACATGACTCTCAGTATTAGAACTGTACAGGAACCTCAGGCACCACATGACTCTCAGTATAAGACCAGTACAGGAACCAGCGGCACCACATGACTCTCAGTATAAGACCTGTACAGGAACCAGCGGCACCACATGACTCTCAGTATATGACCTGTACAGGAACCAGCGGCACCACATGACTCTCAGTATAAGACCTGTACAGGAACCAGCGGCACCACATGACTCTCAGTATAAGACCTGTACAGGAACCCCCGGCACCACATGAATCTCAGTATAAGACCTGTACAGGAACCCCCGGCACCACATGACTCTCAGTATAAGACCTGTACAGGAACCTCAGGCACCACATGACTCTCAGTATAAGACCTGTACAGGAACCTCAGGCACCACATGACTCTCAGTATAAGACCTGTACAGGAACCAGCGGCACCACATGACTCTCAGTATAAGACCTGTACAGGAACCCCCGGCACCACATGACTCTCAGTATAAGACCTGTACAGGAACCCCCGGCACCACATGACTCTCAGTATAAGACCTGTACAGGAACCCCCGGCATCACATGACTCTCAGTATAAGACCTGTACAGGAACCCCCGGCACCACATGACTCTCAGTATAAGAGCTGTACAGGAACCTCAGGCACCACATGACTCTCAGTATAAGACCTGTACAGGAACCTCAGGCACCACATGACTCCCAGTATAAGACCTGTACAGGAACCAGCGGCACCACATGACTCTCAGTATAAGACCTGTACAGGAACCTCAGGCACCACATGACTCTCAGTATAAGAACTGTACAGGAACCAGCGGCACCACATGACTCTCAGTTTAAGACCTGTACAGGAATCCCCGGCACCACATGACTCTCAGTATAAGACCTGTACAGGAACCCCCGGCAACACATGACTCTCAGTATAAGACCTGTACAGGAACCTCAGGCACCACATGACTCTCAGTATAAGACCTGTACAGGAACCTCAGGCACCACATGACTCTCAGTATAAGACCTGTACAGGAACCAGCGGCACCACATGACTCTCAGTATAAGACCTGTACAGGAACCAGCGGCACTACATGACTCTCAGTATAAGACCTGTACAGGAACCCCCGGCACTACATGACTCTCAGTATAAGACCTGTACAGGAACCCCCGGCACCACATGACTCTCAGTATAAGACCTGTACAGGAACCTCAGGCACCACATGACTCTCAGTATAAGGCCTGTACAGGAACCAGCGGCACCAAATGACTCTCAGTATAAGGCCTGTACAGGAACCAGCGGCACCACATGACTCTCAGTATAAGACCTGTACAGGAACCTCAGGCACCACATGACTCTCAGTATAAGACCTGTACAGGAACCCCCGGCACCACATGACTCTCAGTATTAGAACTGTACAGGAACCTCAGGCACCACATGACTCTCAGTATAAGACCAGTACAGGAACCAGCGGCACCACATGACTCTCAGTATAAGACCTGTACAGGAACCAGCGGCACCACATGACTCTCAGTATATGACCTGTACAGGAACCAGCGGCACCACATGACTCTCAGTATAAGACCTGTACAGGAACCAGCGGCACCACATGACTCTCAGTATAAGACCTGTACAGGAACCCCCGGCACCACATGAATCTCAGTATAAGACCTGTACAGGAACCCCCGGCACCACATGACTCTCAGTATAAGACCTGTACAGGAACCTCAGGCACCACATGACTCTCAGTATAAGACCTGTACAGGAACCTCAGGCACCACATGACTCTCAGTATAAGACCTGTACAGGAACCAGCGGCACCACATGACTCTCAGTATAAGACCTGTACAGGAACCCCCGGCACCACATGACTCTCAGTATAAGACCTGTACAGGAACCCCCGGCACCACATGACTCTCAGTATAAGACCTGTACAGGAACCCCCGGCATCACATGACTCTCAGTATAAGACCTGTACAGGAACCCCCGGCACCACATGACTCTCAGTATAAGAGCTGTACAGGAACCTCAGGCACCACATGACTCTCAGTATAAGACCTGTACAGGAACCTCAGGCACCACATGACTCCCAGTATAAGACCTGTACAGGAACCAGCTGCACCACATGACTCTCAGTATAAGACCTGTACAGGAACCTCAGGCACCACATGACTCTCAGTATAAGACCTGTACAGGAACCCCTGGCACCACATGACTCTCAGTATAAGACCTGTACAGGAACCTCAGGCACCACATGACTCTCAGTATAAGACCTGTACAGGAACCCCCGGCACCACATGACTCTCAGCATAAGAACTGTACAGGAACCTCAGGCACCACATGACTCTCAGTATAAGACCTGTACAAGAACCTCAGGCACCACATGACTCTCAGTATAAGACCTGTACAGGAACCAGCGGCACCACATGACTCTCAGTATAAGACCTGTACAGGAACCAGTGGCACCACATGACTCTCAGTATAAGACCTGTACAGGAACCTCAGGCACCACATGACTCTCAGTATAAGACCTGTACAGGAACCCCCGGCACCACATGACTCTCAGTATAAGGCCTGTACAGGAACCCCCGGTACCACATGACTCTCAGTATAAGGCCTGTACAAGAACCCCCGGCACCACATGACTCTCAGTATAAGACCTGTACAGGAACCAACGGCACCACATGACTCTCAGTATAAGGCCTGTACAGGAACCAGCGGCACCAAATGACTCTCAGTATAAGGCCTGTACAGGAACCAGCGGCACCACATGACTCTCAGTATAAGACCTGTACAGTAGCCTCAGGCACCACATGACTCCCAGTATAAGACCTGTACAGGAACCAGCGGCACCACATGACTCTCAGTATAAGACCTGTACAGGAACCTCAGGCACCACATGACTCTCAGTATAAGAACTGTACAGGAACCAGCGGCACCACATGACTCTCAGTTTAAGACCTGTACAGGAATCCCCGGCACCACATGACTCTCAGTATAAGACCTGTACAGGAACCCCCGGCAACACATGACTCTCAGTATAAGACCTGTACAGGAACCTCAGGCACCACATGACTCTCAGTATAAGACCTGTACAGGAACCCCCGGCACCACATGACTCTCAGTATTAGAACTGTACAGGAACCTCAGGCACCACATGACTCTCAGTATAAGACCAGTACAGGAACCAGCGCCACCACATGACTCTCAGTATAAGACCTGTACAGGAACCAGCGGCACCACATGACTCTCAGTATATGACCTGTACAGGAACCAGCGGCACCACATGACTCTCAGTATAAGACCTGTACAGGAACCAGCGGCACCACATGACTCTCAGTATAAGACCTGTACAGGAACCCCCGGCACCACATGAATCTCAGTATAAGACCTGTACAGGAACCCCCGGCACCACATGACTCTCAGTATAAGACCTGTACAGGAACCTCAGGCACCACATGACTCTCAGTATAAGACCTGTACAGGAACCTCAGGCACCACATGACTCTCAGTATAAGACCTGTACAGGAACCAGCGGCACCACATGACTCTCAGTATAAGACCTGTACAGGAACCCCCGGCACCACATGACTCTCAGTATAAGACCTGTACAGGAACCCCCGGCACCACATGACTCTCAGTATAAGACCTGTACAGGAACCCCCGGCATCACATGACTCTCAGTATAAGACCTGTACAGGAACCCCCGGCACCACATGACTCTCAGTATAAGAGCTGTACAGGAACCTCAGGCACCACATGACTCTCAGTATAAGACCTGTACAGGAACCTCAGGCACCACATGACTCCCAGTATAAGACCTGTACAGGAACCAGCTGCACCACATGACTCTCAGTATAAGACCTGTACAGGAACCTCAGGCACCACATGACTCTCAGTATAAGACCTGTACAGGAACCCCTGGCACCACATGACTCTCAGTATAAGACCTGTACAGGAACCTCAGGCACCACATGACTCTCAGTATAAGACCTGTACAGGAACCCCCGGCACCACATGACTCTCAGCATAAGAACTGTACAGGAACCTCAGGCACCACATGACTCTCAGTATAAGACCTGTACAAGAACCTCAGGCACCACATGACTCTCAGTATAAGACCTGTACAGGAACCAGCGGCACCACATGACTCTCAGTATAAGACCTGTACAGGAACCAGTGGCACCACATGACTCTCAGTATAAGACCTGTACAGGAACCTCAGGCACCACATGACTCTCAGTATAAGACCTGTACAGGAACCCCCGGCACCACATGACTCTCAGTATAAGGCCTGTACAGGAACCCCCGGTACCACATGACTCTCAGTATAAGGCCTGTACAAGAACCCCCGGCACCACATGACTCTCAGTATAAGACCTGTACAGGAACCAACGGCACCACATGACTCTCAGTATAAGGCCTGTACAGGAACCAGCGGCACCAAATGACTCTCAGTATAAGGCCTGTACAGGAACCAGCGGCACCACATGACTCTCAGTATAAGACCTGTACAGTAGCCTCAGGCACCACATGACTCCCAGTATAAGACCTGTACAGGAACCAGCGGCACCACATGACTCTCAGTATAAGACCTGTACAGGAACCTCAGGCACCACATGACTCTCAGTATAAGAACTGTACAGGAACCAGCGGCACCACATGACTCTCAGTTTAAGACCTGTACAGGAATCCCCGGCACCACATGACTCTCAGTATAAGACCTGTACAGGAACCCCCGGCAACACATGACTCTCAGTATAAGACCTGTACAGGAACCTCAGGCACCACATGACTCTCAGTATAAGACCTGTACAGGAACCTCAGGCACCACATGACTCTCAGTATAAGACCTGTACAGGAACCAGCGGCACCACATGACTCTCAGTATAAGACCTGTACAGGAACCAGCGGCACTACATGACTCTCAGTATAAGACCTTTACAGGAACCCCCGGCACTACATGACTCTCAGTATAAGACCTGTACAGGAACCCCCGGCACCACATGACTCTCAGTATAAGACCTGTACAGGAACCTCAGGCACCACATGACTCTCAGTATAAGGCCTGTACAGGAACCAGCGGCACCAAATGACTCTCAGTATAAGGCCTGTACAGGAACCAGCGGCACCACATGACTCTCAGTATAAGACCTGTACAGGAACCTCAGGCACCACATGACTCTCAGTATAAGACCTGTACAGGAACCCCCGGCACCACATGACTCTCAGTATTAGAACTGTACAGGAACCTCAGGCACCACATGACTCTCAGTATAAGACCAGTACAGGAACCAGCGGCACCACATGACTCTCAGTATAAGACCTGTACAGGAACCAGCGGCACCACATGACTCTCAGTATATGACCTGTACAGGAACCAGCGGCACCACATGACTCTCAGTATAAGACCTGTACAGGAACCAGCGGCACCACATGACTCTCAGTATAAGACCTGTACAGGAACCCCCGGCACCACATGAATCTCAGTATAAGACCTGTACAGGAACCCCCGGCACCACATGACTCTCAGTATAAGACCTGTACAGGAACCTCAGGCACCACATGACTCTCAGTATAAGACCTGTACAGGAACCTCAGGCACCACATGACTCTCAGTATAAGACCTGTACAGGAACCAGCGGCACCACATGACTCTCAGTATAAGACCTGTACAGGAACCCCCGGCACCACATGACTCTCAGTATAAGACCTGTACAGGAACCCCCGGCACCACATGACTCTCAGTATAAGACCTGTACAGGAACCCCCGGCATCACATGACTCTCAGTATAAGACCTGTACAGGAACCCCCGGCACCACATGACTCTCAGTATAAGAGCTGTACAGGAACCTCAGGCACCACATGACTCTCAGTATAAGACCTGTACAGGAACCTCAGGCACCACATGACTCCCAGTATAAGACCTGTACAGGAACCAGCGGCACCACATGACTCTCAGTATAAGACCTGTACAGGAACCTCAGGCACCACATGACTCTCAGTATAAGACCTGTACAGGAACCCCTGGCACCACATGACTCTCAGTATAAGACCTGTACAGGAACCTCAGGCACCACATGACTCTCAGTATAAGACCTGTACAGGAACCCCCGGCACCACATGACTCTCAGCATAAGAACTGTACAGGAACCTCAGGCACCACATGACTCTCAGTATAAGACCTGTACAAGAACCTCAGGCACCACATGACTCTCAGTATAAGACCTGTACAGGAACCAGCGGCACCACATGACTCTCAGTATAAGACCTGTACAGGAACCAGTGGCACCACATGACTCTCAGTATAAGACCTGTACAGGAACCTCAGGCACCACATGACTCTCAGTATAAGACCTGTACAGGAACCCCCGGCACCACATGACTCTCAGTATAAGGCCTGTACAGGAACCCCCGGTACCACATGACTCTCAGTATAAGGCCTGTACAAGAACCCCCGGCACCACATGACTCTCAGTATAAGACCTGTACAGGAACCAACGGCACCACATGACTCTCAGTATAAGGCCTGTACAGGAACCAGCGGCACCAAATGACTCTCAGTATAAGGCCTGTACAGGAACCAGCGGCACCACATGACTCTCAGTATAAGACCTGTACAGTAGCCTCAGGCACCACATGACTCTCAGTATAAGACCTGTACAGGAACCCCCGGCACCACATGACTCTCAGTATTAGAACTGTACAGGAACCTCAGGCACCACATGACTCTCAGTATAAGACCTGTACAGGAACCAGCGGCACCACATGACTCTCAGTATAAGACCTGTACAGGAACCAGCGGCACCACATGACTCTCAGTATAAGACCTGTACAGGAACCCCCGGCACCACATGACTCTCAGTATAAGACCTGTACAGGAACCCCCGGCACCACATGACTCTCAGTATAAGACCTGTACAGGAACCAGCGGCACCACATGACTCTCAGTATAAGACCTGTACAGGAACCAGCGGCACCACATGACTCTCAGTATAAGACCTGTACAGGAACCAGCGGCACCACATGACTCTCAGTATAAGACCTGTACAGGAACCCCCGGCACCACATGACTCTCAGTATAAGACCTGTACAGGAACCCCCGGCACCACATGACTCTCAGTATAAGACCTGTACAGGAACCAGCGGCACCACATGACTCTCAGTATAAGACCTGTACAGGAACCTCAGGCACCACATGACTCTCAGTATAAGACCTGTACAGGAACCCCTGGCACCACATGACTCTCAGTATAAGAACTGTACAGGAACCCCCGGCACCACATGACTCTCAGTATTAGACCTGTACAGGAACCCCCGGCACCACATGACTCTCAGTATTAGAACTGTACAGGAACCTCAGGCACCACATGACTCTCAGTATAAGAACAGTACAGGAACCCCCGGCACCACATGACTCTCAGTATTAGAACTGTACAGGAACCTCAGGCACCACATGACTCTCAGTATAAGAACTGTACAGGAACCCCCGGCACCACATGACTCTCAGTATAAGACCTGTACAGGAACCTCAGGCACCACATGGACTCTCAGTATAAGACCTGTACAGGAACCAGCGGCACCACATGACTCTCAGTATAAGACCTGTACAGGAACCAGCGGCACCACATGACTCTCAGTATAAGACCTGTACAGGAACCCCCGGCACCACATGACTCTCAGTATAAGACCTGTACAGGAACCCCCGGCACCACATGACTCTCAGTATAAGACCTGTACAGGAACCTCAGGCACCACATGACTCTCAGTATAAGACCTGTACAGGAACCTCAGGCACCACATGACTCTCAGTATAAGACCTGTACAGGAACCAGCGGCACCACATGACTCTCAGTATAAGACCTGTACAGGAACCCCCGGCACCACATGACTCTCAGTATAAGACCTGTACAGGAACCCCCGGCACCACATGACTCTCAGTATAAGACCTGTACAGGAACCCCCGGCATCACATGACTCTCAGTATAAGACCTGTACAGGAACCCCCGGCACCACATGACTCTCAGTATAAGACCTGTACAGGAACCTCAGGCACCACATGACTCTCAGTATAAGACCTGTACAGGAACCTCAGGCACCACATGACTCTCAGTATAAGACCTGTACAGGAACCAGCGGCACCACATGACTCTCAGTATAAGACCTGTACAGGAGCCTCAGGCACCACATGACTCTCAGTATAAGACCTGTACAGGAACCCCTGGCACCACATGACTCTCAGTATAAGACCTGTACAGGAACCAGCGGCACCACATGACTCTCAGTATAAGACCTGTACAGGAACCAGCGGCACCACATGACTCTCAGTATAAGACCTGTACAGGAACCAGCGGCACCACATGACTCTCAGTATAAGAACTGTACAGGAACCAGCGGCACCACATGACTCTCAGTATAAGACCTGTACAGGAACCAGCGGCACCACATGACTCTCAGTATAAGACCTGTACAGGAATCCCCGGCACCACATGACTCTCAGTATAAGACCTGTACAGGAACCCCCGGCACCACATGACTCTCAGTATAAGACCTGTACAGGAACCTCAGGCACCACATGACTCTCAGTATAAGACCTGTACAGGAACCTCAGGCACCACATGACTCTCAGTATAAGACCTGTACAGGAACCAGCGGCACCACATGAATCTCAGTATAAGACCTGTACAGGAACCAGCGGCACCACATGACTCTCAGTATAAGACCTGTACAGGAACCCCCGGCACCACTTGACTCTCAGTATAAGACCTGTACAGGAACCTCAGGCACCACATGACTCTCAGTATAAGACCTGTACAGGAACCAGCGGCACCACATGACTCTCAGTATAAGACCTGTACAGGAACCAGTGGCACCACATGACTCTCAGTATAAGACCTGTACAGGAACCTCAGGCACCACATGACTCTCACCATAAGACCTGTACAGGAACCTCAGGCACCACATGACACTCAGTATAAGACCTGTACAGGAACCCCCGGCACCACATGACTCTCAGTATAAGGCCTGTACAGGAACCCCCGGCACCACATGACTCTCAGTATAAGACCTGTACAGGAACCTCAGGCACCACATGACTCTCAGTATAAGACCTGTACAGGAACCTCAGGCACCAGATGACTCTCAGTATAAGACCTGTACAGGAACCAGCGGCACCACATGACTCTCAGTATAAGACCTGTACAGGAACCCCCGGCACCACATGACTCTCAGTATAAGACCTGTACAGGAACCCCCGGCAGCACATGACTCTCAGTATCAGAACAGTACAGGAACCTCAGGCACCACATGACTCTCAGTGTAAGAACTGCACAGGATCCCCCGGCACCACATGACTCTCAGTATTAGAACTGTACAGAAACATCAGGCACCACATGACTCTCAGTATAAGAACTGTACAGGAACCCCCAGCACCACATGACTCTCAGTATTAGAACTGTACAGGAACCTCAGGCACCACATGACTCTCAGTATAAGACCTGTACAGGAACCCCTGGCACCACATGACTCTCAGTATAAGAACTGTACAGGAACCCCCGGCACCACATGACTCTCAGTATTAGACCTGTACAGGAACCCCCGGCACCACATGACTCTCAGTATTAGAACTGTACAGGAACCTCAGGCACCACATGACTCTCAGTATAAGAACAGTACAGGAACCCCCGGCACCACATGACTCTCAGTATTAGAACTGTACAGGAACCTCAGGCACCACATGACTCTCAGTATAAGAACTGTACAGGAACCCCCGGCACCACATGACTCTCAGTATAAGACCTGTACAGGAACCTCAGGCACCACATGGACTCTCAGTATAAGACCTGTACAGGAACCAGCGGCACCACATGACTCTCAGTATAAGACCTGTACAGGAACCAGCGGCACCACATGACTCTCAGTATAAGACCTGTACAGGAACCCCCGGCACCACATGACTCTCAGTATAAGACCTGTACAGGAACCCCCGGCACCACATGACTCTCAGTATAAGACCTGTACAGGAACCTCAGGCACCACATGACTCTCAGTATAAGACCTGTACAGGAACCTCAGGCACCACATGACTCTCAGTATAAGACCTGTACAGGAACCAGCGGCACCACATGACTCTCAGTATAAGACCTGTACAGGAACCCCCGGCACAACATGACTCTCAGTATAAGACCTGTACAGGAACCCCCGGCACCACATGACTCTCAGTATAAGACCTGTACAGGAATCCCCGGCATCACATGACTCTCAGTATAAGACCTGTACAGGAACCCCCGGCACCACATGACTCTCAGTATAAGACCTGTACAGGAACCTCAGGCACCACATGCCTCTCAGTATAAGACCTGTACAGGAACCTCAGGCACCACATGACTCTCAGTATAAGACCTGTACAGGAACCAGCGGCACCACATGACTCTCAGTATAAGACCTGTACAGGAGCCTCAGGCACCACATGACTCTCAGTATAAGACCTGTACAGGAACCCCTGGCACCACATGACTCTCAGTATAAGACCTGTACAGGAACCAGCGGCACCACATGACTCTCAGTATAAGACCTGTACAGGAACCCCCGGCAGCACATGACTCTCAGTATTAGAACAGTACAGGAACCTCAGGCACCACATGACTCTCAGTGTAAGAACTGCACAGGATCCCCCGGCACCACATGACTCTCAGTATTAGAACTGTACAGAAACATCAGGCACCACATGACTCTCAGTATAAGAACTGTACAGGAACCCCCAGCACCACATGACTCTCAGTATTAGAACTGTACAGGAACCTCAGGCACCACATGACTCTCAGTATAAGAACTGTACAAGAACCCCCGGCACCACATGACTCTCAGTATAAGACCTGTACAGGAACCCCCGGCACCACATGACTCTCAGTATAAGACCTGTACAGGAACCCCCGGCACCACATGACTCTCAGTATAAGACCTGTACAGGAACCCCCGGCACCACATGACTCTCAGTATAAGACCTGTACAGGAACCTCAGGCACCACATGACTCTCAGTATAAGACCTGTACAGGAACCTCAGGCACCACATGACTCTCAGTATAAGACCTGTACAGGAACCCCTGGCACCACATGACTCTCAGTATAAGAACTGTACAGGAACCCCCGGCACCACATGACTCTCAGTATTAGACCTGTACAGGAACCCCCGGCACCACATGACTCTCAGTATTAGAACTGTACAGGAACCTCAGGCACCACATGACTCTCAGTATAAGAACAGTACAGGAACCCCCGGCACCACATGACTCTCAGTATTAGAACTGTACAGGAACCTCAGGCACCACATGACTCTCAGTATAAGAACTGTACAGGAACCCCCGGCACCACATGACTCTCAGTATAAGACCTGTACAGGAACCTCAGGCACCACATGGACTCTCAGTATAAGACCTGTACAGGAACCAGCGGCACCACATGACTCTCAGTATAAGACCTGTACAGGAACCAGCGGCACCACATGACTCTCAGTATAAGACCTGTACAGGAACCCCCGGCACCACATGACTCTCAGTATAAGACCTGTACAGGAACCCCCGGCACCACATGACTCTCAGTATAAGACCTGTACAGGAACCTCAGGCACCACATGACTCTCAGTATAAGACCTGTACAGGAACCTCAGGCACCACATGACTCTCAGTATAAGACCTGTACAGGAACCAGCGGCACCACATGACTCTCAGTATAAGACCTGTACAGGAACCCCCGGCACAACATGACTCTGAGTATAAGACCTGTACAGGAACCCCCGGCACCACATGACTCTCAGTATAAGACCTGTACAGGAATCCCCGGCATCACATGACTCTCAGTATAAGACCTGTACAGGAACCCCCGGCACCACATGACTCTCAGTATAAGACCTGTACAGGAACCTCAGGCACCACATGTCTCTCAGTATAAGACCTGTACAGGAACCTCAGGCACCACATGACTCTCAGTATAAGACCTGTACAGGCACCAGCGGCACCATATGACTCTCAGTATAAGACCTGTACAGGAGCCTCAGGCACCACATGACTCTCAGTATAAGACCTGTACAGGAACCCCTGGCACCACATGACTCTCAGTATAAGACCTGTACAGGAACCAGCGGCACCACATGACTCTCAGTATAAGACCTGTACAGGAACCCCCGGCAGCACATGACTCTCAGTATTAGAACAGTACAGGAACCTCAGGCACCACATGACTCTCAGTGTAAGAACTGCACAGGATCCCCCGGCACCACATGACTCTCAGTATTAGAACTGTACAGAAACATCAGGCACCACATGACTCTCAGTATAAGAACTGTACAGGAACCCCCAGCACCACATGACTCTCAGTATTAGAACTGTACAGGAACCTCAGGCACCACATGACTCTCAGTATAAGAACTGTACAAGAACCCCCGGCACCACATGACTCTCAGTATAAGACCTGTACAGGAACCCCCGGCACCACATGACTCTCAGTATAAGACCTGTACAGGAACCCCCGGCACCACATGACTCTCAGTATAAGACCTGTACAGGAACCTCAGGCACCACATGACTCTCAGTATAAGACCTGTATAGGAACCTCAGGCACCACATGACTCTCAGTATAAGAAGAGTACAGGAACCCCCGGCACCACATGACTCTCAGTATAAGACCTGTACAGGAACCAGCGGCACCACATGACTCTCAGTATAAGACCTCTACAGGAACCTCAGGCACCACATGACTCTCAGTATAAGACCTGTACAGGAACATCAGGCACCACATGACTCTCAGTATAAGACCTGTACAGGAACCTCAGGCACCACATGACTCTCAGTATAAGACCTGTACAGGAACCCCTGGCACCACATGACTCTCAGTATAAGAACTCTAAAGGAACCCCCGGCACCACATGACTCTCAGTATAAGACCTGTACAGGAACCCCCTGCACCACATGACTCTCAGTATAAGACCTGTACAGGAACCAGCGGCACCACATGACTCTCAGTATAAGACCTGTACAGGAACCCCTGGCACCACTTGACTCTCAGTATAAGACCTGTACAGGAACCAACGGCACCACATGATTCTCAGTATAAGGCCTGTACAGGAACCAGCGGCACAAAATGACTCTCAGTATAAGGCCTGTACAGGAACCAGCGGCACCACATGACTCTCAGTATAAGGCCTGTACAGGAACCAGCGGCACCACATGACTCTCAGTATAAGAACTGTACAAGAACCTCCGGCACCACATGACTCTCAGTATAAGACCTGTACAGGAACCAGCGGCACCACATGACTCTCAGTATAAGAACTGTACAGGAACCTCCGGCACCACATGACTCTCAGTATAAGGCCTGTACAGGAACCAGCGGCACCACATGACTCTCAGTATAAGAACTGTACAGGAACCTCCGGCACCACATGACTCTCAGTATAAGACCTGTACAGGAACCAAAGGCACCACATGACTCTCAGTATAAGGCCTGTACAGGAACCAGCGGCACCACATGACTCTCAGTATAAGACCTGTACAGGAACCAGCGGCACCACATGACTCTCAGTATAAGGCCTGTACAGGAACCAGCGGCACCACATGACTCTCAGTATAAGACCTGTACAGGAACCAGAGGCACCACATGACTGTCAGTATAAGACCTGTACAGGAACCCCCGGCACCACATTACTCTCAGTATAAGACCTGTACAGGAACCAGCGGCACCACATGACTCTCAGTATAAGGCCTGTACAGGAACCCCTGGCACCACATTACTCTCAGTATAAGACCTGTACAGGAACCAGCGGCACCACATGACTCTCAGTATAAGGCCTGTACAGGAACCCCCGGCACCACATGACTCTCAGTATAAGACCTGTACAGGAACCAGCGGCACCACATGACTCTCAGTATAAGACCTGTACAGGAACCCCCGGCACAACATGACTCTCAGTATAAGACCTGTACAGGAACCCCCGGCACCACATGACTCTCAGTATAAGACCTGTACAGGAATCCCCGGCATCACATGACTCTCAGTATAAGACCTGTACAGGAACCCCTGGCACCACATGACTCTCAGTATAAGACCTGTACAGGAACCTCAGGCACCACATGCCTCTCAGTATAAGACCTGTACAGGAACCTCAGGCACCACATGACTCTCAGTATAAGACCTGTACAGGAACCAGCGGCACCACATGACTCTCAGTATAAGACCTGTACAGGAGCCTCAGGCACCACATGACTCTCAGTATAAGACCTGTACAGGAACCCCTGGCACCACATGACTCTCAGTATAAGACCTGTACAGGAACCAGCGGCACCACATGACTCTCAGTATAAGACCTGTACAGGAACCCCCGGCACCACATGACTCTCAGTATAAGACCTGTACAGGAACCCCCGGCACCACATGACTCTCAGTATAAGACCTGTACAGGAACCCCCGGCACCACATGACTCTCAGTATAAGACCTGTACAGGAACCTCAGGCACCACATGACTCTCAGTATAAGACCTGTACAGGAACCTCAGGCACCACATGACTCTCAGTATAAGAAGAGTACAGGAACCCCCGGCACCACATGACTCTCAGTATAAGACCTGTACAGGAACCAGCGGCACCACATGACTCTCAGTATAAGACCTCTACAGGAACCTCAGGCACCACATGACTCTCAGTATAAGACCTGTACAGGAACATCAGGCACCACATGACTCTCAGTATAAGACCTGTACAGGAACCTCAGGCACCACATGACTCTCAGTATAAGACCTGTACAGGAACCCCTGGCACCACATGACTCTCAGTATAAGAACTCTAAAGGAACCCCCGGCACCACATGACTCTCAGTATAAGACCTGTACAGGAACCCCCTGCACCACATGACTCTCAGTATAAGACCTGTACAGGAACCAGCGGCACCACATGACTCTCAGTATAAGACCTGTACAGGAACCCCTGGCACCACTTGACTCTCAGTATAAGACCTGTACAGGAACCAACGGCACCACATGATTCTCAGTATAAGGCCTGTACAGGAACCAGCGGCACAAAATGACTCTCAGTATAAGGCCTGTACAGGAACCAGCGGCACCACATGACTCTCAGTATAAGGCCTGTACAGGAACCAGCGGCACCACATGACTCTCAGTATAAGAACTGTACAAGAACCTCCGGCACCACATGACTCTCAGTATAAGACCTGTACAGGAACCAGCGGCACCACATGACTCTCAGTATAAGAACTGTACAGGAACCTCCGGCACCACATGACTCTCAGTATAAGGCCTGTACAGGAACCAGCGGCACCACATGACTCTCAGTATAAGAACTGTACAGGAACCTCCGGCACCACATGACTCTCAGTATAAGACCTGTACAGGAACCAAAGGCACCACATGACTCTCAGTATAAGGCCTGTACAGGAACCAGCGGCACCACATGACTCTCAGTATAAGACCTGTACAGGAACCAGCGGCACCACATGACTCTCAGTATAAGGCCTGTACAGGAACCAGCGGCACCACATGACTCTCAGTATAAGACCTGTACAGGAACCAGAGGCACCACATGACTGTCAGTATAAGACCTGTACAGGAACCCCCGGCACCACATTACTCTCAGTATAAGACCTGTACAGGAACCAGCGGCACCACATGACTCTCAGTATAAGGCCTGTACAGGAACCCCTGGCACCACATTACTCTCAGTATAAGACCTGTACAGGAACCAGCGGCACCACATGACTCTCAGTATAAGGCCTGTACAGGAACCCCCGGCACCACATGACTCTCAGTATAAGACCTGTACAGGAACCAGCGGCACCACATGACTCTCAGTATAAGACCTGTACAGGAACCCCCGGCACAACATGACTCTCAGTATAAGACCTGTACAGGAACCCCCGGCACCACATGACTCTCAGTATAAGACCTGTACAGGAATCCCCGGCATCACATGACTCTCAGTATAAGACCTGTACAGGAACCCCTGGCACCACATGACTCTCAGTATAAGACCTGTACAGGAACCTCAGGCACCACATGCCTCTCAGTATAAGACCTGTACAGGAACCTCAGGCACCACATGACTCTCAGTATAAGACCTGTACAGGAACCAGCGGCACCACATGACTCTCAGTATAAGACCTGTACAGGAACCCCCGGCAGCACATGACTCTCAGTATTAGAACAGTACAGGAACCTCAGGCACCACATGACTCTCAGTGTAAGAACTGCACAGGATCCCCCGGCACCACATGACTCTCAGTATTAGAACTGTACAGAAACATCAGGCACCACATGACTCTCAGTATAAGAACTGTACAGGAACCCCCAGCACCACATGACTCTCAGTATTAGAACTGTACAGGAACCTCAGGCACCACATGACTCTCAGTATAAGAACTGTACAAGAACCCCCGGCACCACATGACTCTCAGTATAAGACCTGTACAGGAACCCCCGGCACCACATGACTCTCAGTATAAGACCTGTACAGGAACCCCCGGCACCACATGACTCTCAGTATAAGACCTGTACAGGAACCCCCGGCACCACATGACTCTCAGTATAAGACCTGTACAGGAACCTCAGGCACCACATGACTCTCAGTATAAGACCTGTACAGGAACCTCAGGCACCACATGACTCTCAGTATAAGAAGAGTACAGGAACCCCCGGCACCACATGACTCTCAGTATAAGACCTGTACAGGAACCCCTGGCACCACATGACTCTCAGTATAAGAACTCTAAAGGAACCCCCGGCACCACATGACTCTCAGTATAAGACCTGTACAGGAACCCCCTGCACCACATGACTCTCAGTATAAGACCTGTACAGGAACCAGCGGCACCACATGACTCTCAGTATAAGACCTGTACAGGAACCCCTGGCACCACTTGACTCTCAGTATAAGACCTGTACAGGAACCAACGGCACCACATGATTCTCAGTATAAGGCCTGTACAGGAACCAGCGGCACCAAATGACTCTCAGTATAAGGCCTGTACAGGAACCAGCGGCACCACATGACTCTCAGTATAAGGCCTGTACAGGAACCAGCGGCACCACATGACTCTCAGTATAAGAACTGTACAAGAACCTCCGGCACCACATGACTCTCAGTATAAGACCTGTACAGGAACCAGCGGCACCACATGACTCTCAGTATAAGGCCTGTACAGGAACCAGCGGCACCACATGACTCTCAGTATAAGACCTGTACAGGAACCAGCGGCACCACATGACTCTCAGTATAAGGCCTGTACAGGAACCAGCGGCACCACATGACTCTCAGTATAAGACCTGTACAGGAACCAGAGGCACCACATGACTGTCAGTATAAGACCTGTACAGGAACCCCCGGCACCACATTACTCTCAGTATAAGACCTGTACAGGAACCAGCGGCACCACATGACTCTCAGTATAAGGCCTGTACAGGAACCCCTGGCACCACATTACTCTCAGTATAAGACCTGTACAGGAACCAGCGGCACCACATGACTCTCAGTATAAGGCCTGTACAGGAACCCCCGGCACCACATGACTCTCAGTATAAGACCTGTACAGGAACTCCCGGCACCACATGACTCTCAGTATAAGACCTGTACAGGAACCCCCGGCACCACATGACTCTCAGTATAAGACCTGTACAGGAACCTCCTGCACCACATGACTCTCAGTATAAGACCTGTACAGGAACCTCCGGCATCACATGACTCTCAGTATAAGACCTGTACAGGAACCAGTGGAACCACATGACTCTCAGTATAAGACCTGTAGAGGAACCCCCGGCACCACATGACTCTCAGTATAAGACCTGTACAGGAACCCCCGGCACCACATGACTCTCAGTATAAGACATGTACAGGAACCCCCGGCACCACATGACTCTCAGTATAAGACCTGTACAGGAACCTCAGGCACCACATGACTCTCAGTATAAGACCTGTACAGGAACCCCCGGCACCACATGACTCTCAGTATAAGACCTGTAAAGGAACCAGTGGCACCACATGACTCTCAGTATAAGACCTGTACAGGAACCTGAGGCAGCACATGACTCTCAGTATAAGACCTGTACAGGAACCTCAGGCACCACATGACTCTCAGTATAAGGCCTGTACAGGAACCCCCGGCACCACATGACTCTCAGTATAAGACCTGTACAGGAACCTCAGGCACCACATGACTCTCAGTATAAAACCTGTACAGGAACCTCAGGCACCACATGACTCTCAGTATAAGACCTGTAAAGGAACCTCAGGCACCACATGACTCTCAGTATAAGACCTGTACAGGAACCTCAGGCACAACATGACTTTCAGTATAAGACCTGTACAGGAACCTCAGGCACCACATGACTCTCAGTATAAGACCTGTACAGGAACCCCCGGCACCACATGACTCTCAGTATAAGGCCTGTACAGGAACCCCCGGCACCACATGACTCTCAGTATAAGATTTGTACAGGAACCAGTTGCACCACATTACTCTCAGTATAAGACCTGTACAGGAACCCCCGGCACCACATGACTCTCAGTATAAGACCTGTACAGGAACATCAGGCACCACATGACTCTCAGTATAAGACCTGTACAGGAACCCCCGGCACCACATGACTCTCAGTATAAGACCTGTACAGGAACCTCAGGCACCACATGACTCTCAGTATAAGACCTGTACAGGAACCCCCGGCACCACATGACTCTCAGTATTAGAACAGTACAGGAACCTCAGGCACCACATGACTCTCAGTATAAGAATCTCACAGGATCCCCCGGCACCACATGACTCTTAGTATAAGACCTGTACAGGAACCCCCGGCACCACATGACTCTCAGTATAAGACCTGTACAGGAACCAGCGGCACCACATGACTCTCAGTATAAGACCTGTACAGGAACCAGCGGCACCACATGACTCTCAGTATAAGACCTGTACAGGAACCCCCGGCACCACATGACTCTCAGTATAAGACCTGTACAGGAACCTCAGGCACCACATGACTCTCAGTATAAGACCTGTACAGGAACCCCCGGCACCACATGACTCTCAGTATAAGACCTGTACAGGAACCTCAGGCACCACATGACTCTCAGTATAAGACCTGTACAGGAACTAGCGGCACCACATGACTCTCAGTATAAGACCTGTACAGGAACCCCCGGCACCACATGACTCTCAGTATAAGACCTGTACAGGAACCTCAGGCACCACATGACTCTCAGTATTAGACCTGTACAGGAACCCCCGGCACCACATAACTCTCAGTATAAGACCTGTACAGGGACCCCCGGCATCACATGACTCTCAGTATAAGACCTGTACAGGAACCTCAGGCACCACATGACTCTCAGTATAAGACCTGTACAGGAACCTCAGGCACCACATGACTCTCAGTATAAGACCTGTACAGGAACCAGCGGCACCACATGACTCTCAGTATAAGACCTGTACAGGAACCTCAGGCACCACATGACTCTCAGTATAAGACCTGTACAGGAACCCCTGGCACCACATGACTCTCAGTATAAGACCTGTACAGGAACCAGCGGCACCACATGACTCTCAGTATAAGACCTGTACAGGAACCAGCGGCACCACATGACTCTCAGTATAAGACCTGTACAGGAACCAGCGGCACCACATGACTCTCAGTATAAGACCTGTACAGGAAAAAGTGGCACCACATGACTCTCAGTATAAGACCTTTACAGGAACCTCAGGCACCACATGACTCTCAGTATAAGACCTGTACAGGAACCTCAGGCACCACATGACTCTCAGTATAAGACCTGTACAGGAACCCCCTGCACCACATGACTCTCAGTATAAGAACTGTACAGGAACTCCCGGCACCACATGACTCTCAGTATTAGAACTGTACAGGAACCCCCGGCACCATATGACTCTCAGTATTAGAACTGTACAGGAACCTCAGGCACCACATGACTCTCAGTATAAGACCTGTACAGGAACCAGCGGCACCACATGACTCTCAGTATAAGACCTGTACAGGAACCCCCGGCACCACATGACTCTCAGTATAAGACCTGTACAGGAACCCCCGGCATCACATGACTCTCAGTATAAGACCTGTACAGGAACCTCAGGCACCACATGACTCTCAGTATAAGACCTGTACAGGAACCTCAGGCACCACATGACTCTCAGTATAAGACCTGTACAGGAACCAGCGGCACCACATGACTCTCAGTATAAGACCTGTATAGGAACCTCAGGCACCACATGACTCTCAGTATAAGACCTGTACAGGAACCCCTGGCACCACATGACTCTCAGTATAAGACCTGTACAGGAACCTCTGGCACCACATGACTCTCAGTATAAGACCTGTACAGGAAAAAGCGGCACCAGATGACTCTCAGTATAAGACCTTTACAGGAACCTCAGGCACCACATGACTCTCAGTATAAGACCTGTACAGGAACCTCAGGCACCAAATGACTCTCAGTATAAGAACTGTACAGGAACCCCCGGCACCACATGACTCTCAGTATAAGACCTGTACAGGAACCCCCGGCACCACATAACTCTCAGTATAAGACCTGTACAGGAACCCCCGGCACCACATGACTCTCAGTATAAGACCTGTACAGGAACCCCCGGCACCACATGACTCTCAGTATAAGACCTGTACAGGAACCAGCGGCACCACATGACTCTCAGTATAAGACCTGTACAGGAACCAGCGGCACCACATGACTCTCAGTATAAGACCTGTACAGGAACCCCCGGCACCACATGACTCTCAGTATAAGCCCTGTACAGGAACCTCAGGCACCACATGACTCTCAGTATAAGACCTGTACAGGAACCCCCGGCACCACATGACTCTCAGTATAAGACCTGTACAGGAACCTCAGGCACCACATTACTCTCAGTATAAGACCTGTACAGGAACTAGCGGCACCACATGACTCTCAGTATAAGACCTGTACAGGAACCAGCGGCACCACATGACTCTCAGTATAAAACCTGTACAGGAACCAGCGGCACCATATTACTCTCAGTATAAGACCTGTACAGGAACCCCCGGCACCACATGACTCTCAGTATAAGACCTGTACAGGAACCCCCGGCACCACATGACTCTCAGTATAAGACCTGTACAGGAACCTCAGGCACCACATGACTCTCAGTATAAGACCTGTACAGGAACCCCGGGCACCACATGACTCTCAGTATTAGAACAGTACAGGAACCTCAGGCACCACATGACTCTCAGTATAAGAATCTCACAGGATCCCCCGGCACCACATGACTCTCAGTATTAGAACTGTACAGGAACCTCAGGCACCACATGACTCTCAGTATAAGAACTGTACAGGAACCCCCGGCACCACATGACTCTCAGTATAAGACCTGTACAGGAACCCCCGGCACCACATAACTCTCAGTATAAGACCTGTACAGGAACCCCCGGCACCACATGACTCTCAGTATAAGACCTGTACAGGAACCCCCGGCACCACATGACTCTCAGTATAAGACCTGTACAGGAACCAGCGGCACCACATGACTCTCAGTAAAAGACCTGTACAGGAACCAGCGCCACCACATGACTCTCAGTATAAGACCTGTACAGGAACCCCCGGCACCACATGACTCTCAGTATAAGACCTGTACAGGAACCTAAGGCACCACATGACTCTCAGTATAAGACCTGTACAGGAACCCCCGGCACCACATGACTCGCAGTATAAGACCTGTACAGGAACCTCAGGCACCACATGACTCTCAGTATAAGACCTGTACAGGAACTAGCGGCACCACATGACTCTCAGTATAAGACCTGTACAGGAACCCCCGGCACCACATGACTCTCAGTAAAAGACCTGTACAGGAACCAGCGCCACCACATGACTCTCAGTATAAGACCTGTACAGGAACCCCCGGCACCACATGACTCTCAGTATAAGACCTGTACAGGAACCTAAGGCACCACATGACTCTCAGTATAAGACCTGTACAGGAACCCCCGGCACCACATGACTCGCAGTATAAGACCTGTACAGGAACCTCAGGCACCACATGACTCTCAGTATAAGACCTGTACAGGAACTAGCGGCACCACATGACTCTCAGTATAAGACCTGTACAGGAACCCCCGGCACCACATGACTCTCAGTATAAGACCTGTACAGGAACCTCAGGCACCACATGACTCTCAGTATAAGACCTGTACAGGAACCTCAGGCACCACATGACTCTCAGTATAAGACCTGTACAGGAACCCCCGGCACCACATGACTCTCAGTATAAGACCTGTACAGGAACCTCAGGCACCACATGACTCTCAGTATAAGACCTGTACAGGAACTAGCGGCACCACATGACTCTCAGTATAAGACCTGTACAGGAACCCCCGGCACCACATGACTCTCAGTATAAGACCTGTACAGGAACCTCAGGCACCACATGACTCTCAGTATTAGACCTGTACAGGAACCCCCGGCACCACATAACTCTCAGTATAAGACCTGTACAGGGACCCCCGGCATCACATGACTCTCAGTATAAGACCTGTACAGGAACCTCAGGCACCACATGACTCTCAGTATAAGACCTGTACAGGAACCTCAGGCACCACATGACTCTCAGTATAAGACCTGTACAGGAACCAGCGGCACCACATGACTCTCAGTATAAGACCTGTACAGGAACCTCAGGCACCACATGACTCTCAGTATAAGACCTGTACAGGAACCCCTGGCACCACATGACTCTCAGTATAAGACCTGTACAGGAACCAGCGGCACCACATGACTCTCAGTATAAGACCTGTACAGGAACCAGCGGCACCACATGACTCTCAGTATAAGACCTGTACAGGAACCAGCGGCACCACATGACTCTCAGTATAAGACCTGTACAGGAAAAAGTGGCACCACATGACTCTCAGTATAAGACCTTTACAGGAACCTCAGGCACCACATGACTCTCAGTATAAGACCTGTACAGGAACCTCAGGCACCACATGACTCTCAGTATAAGACCTGTACAGGAACCCCCTGCACCACATGACTCTCAGTATAAGAACTGTACAGGAACCCCCGGCACCACATGACTCTCAGTATTAGAACTGTACAGGAACCCCCGGCACCATATGACTCTCAGTATTAGAACTGTACAGGAACCTCAGGCACCACATGACTCTCAGTATAAGACCTGTACAGGAACCAGCGGCACCACATGACTCTCAGTATAAGACCTGTACAGGAACCCCCGGCACCACATGACTCTCAGTATAAGACCTGTACAGGAACCCCCGGCATCACATGACTCTCAGTATAAGACCTGTACAGGAACCTCAGGCACCACATGACTCTCAGTATAAGACCTGTACAGGAACCTCAGGCACCACATGACTCTCAGTATAAGACCTGTACAGGAACCAGCGGCACCACATGACTCTCAGTATAAGACCTGTATAGGAACCTCAGGCACCACATGACTCTCAGTAAAAGACCTGTACAGGAACCCCTGGCACCACATGACTCTCAGTATAAGACCTGTACAGGAACCTCTGGCACCACATGACTCTCAGTATAAGACCTGTACAGGAAAAAGCGGCACCAGATGACTCTCAGTATAAGACCTTTACAGGAACCTCAGGCACCACATGACTCTCAGTATAAGACCTGTACAGGAACCTCAGGCACCAAATGACTCTCAGTATAAGAACTGTACAGGAACCCCCGGCACCACATGACTCTCAGTATAAGACCTGTACAGGAACCCCCGGCACCACATAACTCTCAGTATAAGACCTGTACAGGAACCCCCGGCACCACATGACTCTCAGTATAAGACCTGTACAGGAACCCCCGGCACCACATGACTCTCAGTATAAGACCTGTACAGGAACCAGCGGCACCACATGACTCTCAGTATAAGACCTGTACAGGAACCAGCGGCACCACATGACTCTCAGTATAAGACCTGTACAGGAACCCCCGGCACCACATGACTCTCAGTATAAGCCCTGTACAGGAACCTCAGGCACCACATGACTCTCAGTATAAGACCTGTACAGGAACCCCCGGCACCACATGACTCTCAGTATAAGACCTGTACAGGAACCTCAGGCACCACATTACTCTCAGTATAAGACCTGTACAGGAACTAGCGGCACCACATGACTCTCAGTATAAGACCTGTACAGGAACCAGCGGCACCACATGACTCTCAGTATAAAACCTGTACAGGAACCAGCGGCACCATATTACTCTCAGTATAAGACCTGTACAGGAACCCCCGGCACCACATGACTCTCAGTATAAGACCTGTACAGGAACCCCCGGCACCACATGACTCTCAGTATAAGACCTGTACAGGAACCTCAGGCACCACATGACTCTCAGTATAAGACCTGTACAGGAACCCCCGGCACCACATGACTCTCAGTATTAGAACAGTACAGGAACCTCAGGCACCACATGACTCTCAGTATAAGAATCTCACAGGATCCCCCGGCACCACATGACTCTCAGTATTAGAACTGTACAGGAACCTCAGGCACCACATGACTCTCAGTATAAGAACTGTACAGGAACCCCCGGCACCACATGACTCTCAGTATAAGACCTGTACAGGAACCCCCGGCACCACATAACTCTCAGTATAAGACCTGTACAGGAACCCCCGGCACCACATGACTCTCAGTATAAGACCTGTACAGGAACCCCCGGCACCACATGACTCTCAGTATAAGACCTGTACAGGAACCAGCGGCACCACATGACTCTCAGTAAAAGACCTGTACAGGAACCAGCGGCACCACATGACTCTCAGTATAAGACCTGTACAGGAACCCCCGGCACCACATGACTCTCAGTATAAGACCTGTACAGGAACCTAAGGCACCACATGACTCTCAGTATAAGACCTGTACAGGAACCCCCGGCACCACATGACTCGCAGTATAAGACCTGTACAGGAACCTCAGGCACCACATGACTCTCAGTATAAGACCTGTACAGGAACTAGCGGCACCACATGACTCTCAGTATAAGACCTGTACAGGAACCCCCGGCACCACATGACTCTCAGTATAAGACCTGTACAGGAACCTCAGGCACCACATGACTCTCAGTATAAGACCTGTACAGGAACCTCAGGCACCACATGACTCTCAGTATAAGACCTGTACAGGAACCAGCGGCACCACATGACTCTCAGTATAAGACCTGTACAGGAACCCCCGGCACCACATGACTCTCAGTATAAGACCTGTACAGGAACCCCCGGCACCACATAACTCTCAGTATAAGACCTGTACAGGGACCCCCGGCATCACATGACTCTCAGTATAAGACCTGTACAGGAACCTCAGGCACCACATGACTCTCAGTATAAGACCTGTACAGGAACCTCAGGCACCACATGACTCTCAGTATAAGACCTGTACAGGAACCAGCGGCACCACATGACTCTCAGTATAAGACCTGTACAGGAACCTCAGGCACCACATGACTCTCAGTATAAGACCTGTACAGGAACCAGCGGCACCACATGACTCTCAGTATAAGACCTGTACAGGAACCAGCGGCACCACATGACTCTCAGTATAAGACCTGTACAGGAACCTCCGGCACCACATGACTCTCAGTATAAGACCTGTACAGGAAAAAGCGGCACCAAATGACTCTCAGTATAAGACCTTTACAGGAACCTCAGGCACCACATGACTCTCAGTATAAGACCTGTACAGGAACCTCAGGCACCACATGACTCTCAGTATAAGACCTGTACAGGAACCCCCTGCACCACATGACTCTCAGTATAAGAACTGTACAGGAACCCCCGGCACCACATGACTCTCAGTATTAGAACTGTACAGGAACCCCCGGCACCACATGACTCTCAGTATTAGAACTGTACAGGAACCTCAGGCACCACATGACTCTCAGTATAAGAACTGTACAGGAACCCCCGGCACCACATGACTCTCAGTATTAGAACTGTACAGGAACCTCAGGCACCAAATGACTCTCAGTATAAGAACTGTACAGGAACCCCCGGCACCACATGACTCTCAGTATAAGACCTGTACAGGAACCTCAGGCACCACATGGACTCTCAGTATAAGACCTGTACAGGAACCAGCGGCACCACATGACTCTCAGTATAAGACCTGTACAGAAACCAGCGGCACCACATGACTCTCAGTATAAGACCTGTACAGGAACCAGCGGCACCACATGACTCTCAGTATAAGACCTGTACAGGAACCCCCGGCACCACATGACTCTCAGTATAAGACCTGTACAGGAACCCCCGGCACCACATGACTCTCAGTATAAGACCTGTACAGGAACCTCAGGCACCACATGACTCTCAGTATAAGACCTGTACAGGAACCAGCGGCACCACATGACTCTCAGTATAAGACCTGTACAGGAACCTCAGGCACCACATGACTCTCAGTATTAGAACTGTACAGGAAACTCAGGCACCACATGACTCTCAGTATAAGAACTGTACAGGAACCCCCGGCACCACATGACTCTCAGTATAAGACCTGTACAGGAACCCCCAGCACCACATAACTCTCAGTATAAGACCTGTACAGGAACCCCCGGCACCACATGACTCTCAGTATAAGACCTGTACAGGAACCAGCGGCACCACATGACTCTCAGTATAAGACCTGTACAGGAATCAGCGGCACCACATGACTCTCAGTATAAGACCTGTACAGGAACCCCCGGCACCACATGACTCTCAGTATAAGACCTGTACAGGAACCTCAGGTACCACATGACTCTCAGTATAAGACCTGTACAGGAACCCCCGGCACCACATGACTCTCAGTATAAGACCTGTACAGGAACCTCAGGCACCACATGACTCTCAGTATAAGACCTGTACAGGAACTAGCGGCACCACATGACTCTCAGTATAAGACCTGTACAGGAACCAGCGGCACCACATGACTCTCAGTATAAAACCTGTACAGGAACCAGCGGCACCATATTACTCTCAGTATAAGACCTGTACAGGAACCCCCGGCACCACATGACTCTCAGTATAAGACCTGTACAGGAACCCCCTGCACCACATGCCTCTCAGTATAAGACCTGTACAGGAACCTCAGGCACCACATGACTCTCAGTATAAGACCTGTACAGGAACCAGCGGCACCACATGACTCTCAGTATAAGACCTGTACAGGAACCAGCGGCACCACATGACTCTCAGTATAAGACCTATACAGGAACCCCCGGCACCACATGACTCTCAGTATAAGAACTGTACAGGAACCCCCGGCACCACATGACTCTCAGTATAAGACCTGTACAGGAACCTCAGGCACCACATGACTCTCAGTATAAGACCTGTACAGGAACCTCAGGCACCACATGACTCTCAGTATAAGACCTGTACAGGAACCAGCGGCACCACATGACTCTCAGTATAAGACCTGTACAGGAACCTCAGGCCCCACATGACTCTCAGTATAAGACCTGTACAGGAACCCCCGGCACCACATAACTTTCAGTATAAGACCTGTACAGGAACCCCCGGCACCACATGACTCTCAGTATAAGACCTGTACAGGAACCTCAGGCACCACATGACTCTCAGTATAAGACCTGTACAGGAACCTCAGGCACCACATGACTCTCAGTATAAGACCTGTACAGGAACCAGCGGCACCACATGACTCTCAGTATAAGACCTGTACAGGAACCTCAGGCACCACATGACTCTCAGTATAAGACCTGTACAGGAACCCCTGGCACCACATGACTCTCAGTATAAGACCTGTACAGGAACCAGCGGCACCACATGACTCTCAGTATAAGACCTGTACAGGAACCAGCGGCACCACATGACTCTCAGTATAAGACCTGTACAGGAACCCCCGGCACCACATGACTCTCAGTATTAGAACTGTACAGGAACCCCCGGCACCACATGACTCTCAGTATTAGAACTGTACAGGAACCTCAGGCACCACATGACTCTCAGTATAAGAACTGTACAGGAACCCCCGGCACCACATGACTCTCAGTATTAGAACTGTACAGGAACCTCAGGCACCACATGACTCTCAGTATAAGAACTGTACAGGAACCCCCGACACCACATGACTCTCAGTATAACACCTGTACAGGAACCTCAGGCACCACATGACTCTCAGTATAAGACCTGTACAGGAACCCCCGGCATCACATGACTCTCAGTATAAGACCTGTACAGGAACCCCCGGCACCACATGACTCTCAGTATAAGACCTGTACAGGAACCTCAGGCACCACATGACTCTCAGTATAAGACCTGTACAGGAACCTCAGGCACCACATGACTCTCAGTATAAGACCTGTACAGGAACCAGCGGCACCACATGACTCTCAGTATAAGACCTGTACAGGAACCTCAGGCACCACATGACTCTCAGTATAAGACCTGTACAGGAACCCCCGGCACCACATGACTCTCAGTATAAGACCTGTACAGGAACCCCCGGCATCACATGACTCTCAGTATAAGACCTGTACAGGAACCTCAGGCACCACATGACTCTCAGTATAAGACCTGTACAGGAACCTCAGGCACCACATGACTCTCAGTATAAGACCTGTACAGGAACCAGCGGCACCACATGACTCTCAGTATAAGACCTTTACAGGAACCTCAGGCACCACATGACTCTCAGTATAAGACCTGTACAGGAACCTCAGGCACCAAATGACTCTCAGTATAAGAACTGTACAGGAACCCCCGGCACCACATGACTCTCAGTATAAGACCTGTACAGGAACCCCCGGCACCACATAACTCTCAGTATAAGACCTGTACAGGAACCCCCGGCACCACATGACTCTCAGTATAAGACCTGTACAGGAACCCCCGGCACCACATGACTCTCAGTATAAGACCTGTACAGGAACCAGCGGCACCACATGACTCTCAGTATAAGACCTGTACAGGAACCAGCGGCACCACATGACTCTCAGTATAAGACCTGTACAGGAACCCCCGGCACCACATGACTCTCAGTATAAGACCTGTACAGGAACCTCAGGCACCACATGACTCTCAGTATAAGACCTGTACAGGAACCCCCGGCACCACATGACTCTCAGTATTAGAACAGTACAGGAACCTCAGGCACCACATGACTCTCAGTATAAGAATCTCACAGGATCCCCCGGCACCACATGACTCTCAGTATTAGAACTGTACAGGAACCTCAGGCACCACATGACTCTCAGTATAAGAACTGTACAGGAACCCCCGGCACCACATGACTCTCAGTATAAGACCTGTACAGGAACCCCCGGCACCACATAACTCTCAGTATAAGACCTGTACAGGAACCCCCGGCACCACATGACTCTCAGTATAAGACCTGTACAGGAACCCCCGGCACCACATGACTCTCAGTATAAGACCTGTACAGGAACCAGCGGCACCACATGACTCTCAGTATAAGACCTGTACAGGAACCAGCGGCACCACATGACTCTCAGTATAAGACCTGTACAGGAACCCCCGGCACCACATGACTCTCAGTATAAGACCTGTACAGGAACCTCAGGCACCACATGACTCTCAGTATAAGACCTGTACAGGAACCCCCGGCACCACATGACTCGCAGTATAAGAACTGTACAGGAACCTCAGGCACCACATGACTCTCAGTATAAGACCTGTACAGGAACTAGCGGCACCACATGACTCTCAGTATAAGACCTGTACAGGAACCCCCGGCACCACATGACTCTCAGTATAAGACCTGTACAGGAACCTCAGGCACCACATGACTCTCAGTATAAGACCTGTACAGGAACCTCAGGCACCACATGACTCTCAGTATAAGACCTGTACAGGAACCAGCGGCACCACATGACTCTCAGTATAAGACCTGTACAGGAACCCCCAGCACCACATGACTCTCAGTATAAGACCTGTACAGGAACCCCCGGCACCACATAACTCTCAGTATAAGACCTGTACAGGGACCCCCGGCATCACATGACTCTCAGTATAAGACCTGTACAGGAACCTCAGGCACCACATGACTCTCAGTATAAGACCTGTACAGGAACCTCAGGCACCACATGACTCTCAGTATAAGACCTGTACAGGAACCAGCGGCACCACATGACTCTCAGTATAAGACCTGTACAGGAACCTCAGGCACCACATGACTCTCAGTATAAGACCTGTACAGGAACCAGCGGCACCACATGACTCTCAGTATAAGGCCTGTACAGGAACCCCCGGCACCACATGACTCTCAGTATTAGAACTGTACAGGAACCTCAGGCACCACATGACTCTCAGTATAAGACCTGTACAGGAACCCCCGGCACCACATGACTCTCAGTATAAGACCTGTACAGGAACCCCCGGCACCACATAACTTTCAGTATAAGACCTGTACAGGAACCCCCGGCACCACATGACTCTCAGTATAAGACCTGTACAGGAACCTCAGGCACCACATGACTCTCAGTATAAGACCTGTACAGGAACCTCAGGCACCACATGACTCTCAGTATAAGACCTGTACAGGAACCAGCGGCACCACATGACTCTCAGTATAAGACCTGTACAGGAACCTCAGGCACCACATGACTCTCAGTATAAGACCTGTACAGGAACCCCTGGCACCACATGACTCTCAGTATAAGACCTGTACAGGAACCAGCGGCACCACATGACTCTCAGTATAAGACCTGTACAGGAACCAGCGGCACCACATGACTCTCAGTATAAGACCTGTACAGGAACCCCCGGCACCACATGACTCTCAGTATTAGAACTGTACAGGAACCCCCGGCACCACATGACTCTCAGTATTAGAACTGTACAGGAACCTCAGGCACCACATGACTCTCAGTATAAGAACTGTACAGGAACCCCCGGCACCACATGACTCTCAGTATTAGAACTCTACAGGAACCTCAGGCACCACATGACTCTCAGTATAAGAACTGTACAGGAACCCCCGACACCACATGACTCTCAGTATAACACCTGTACAGGAACCTCAGGCACCACATGACTCTCAGTATAAGACCTGTACAGGAACCCCCGGCATCACATGACTCTCAGTATAAGACCTGTACAGGAACCCCCGGCACCACATGACTCTCAGTATAAGACCTGTACAGGAACCTCAGGCACCACATGACTCTCAGTATAAGAACTGTACAGGAACCCCCGGCACCACATGACTCTCAGTATAAGACCTGTACAGGAACCCCCGGCACCACATAACTCTCAGTATAAGACCTGTACAGGAACCCCCGGCACCACATGACTCTCAGTATAAGACCTGTACAGGAACCCCCGGCACCACATGACTCTCAGTATAAGACCTGTACAGGAACCAGCGGCACCACATGACTCTCAGTATAAGACCTGTACAGGAACCAGCGGCACCACATGACTCTCAGTATAAGACCTGTACAGGAACCCCCGGCACCACATGACTCTCAGTATAAGACCTGTACAGGAACCTCAGGCACCACATGACTCTCAGTATAAGACCTGTACAGGAACCCCCGGCACCACATGACTCGCAGTATAAGAACTGTACAGGAACCTCAGGCACCACATGACTCTCAGTATAAGACCTGTACAGGAACTAGCGGCACCACATGACTCTCAGTATAAGACCTGTACAGGAACCCCCGGCACCACATGACTCTCAGTATAAGACCTGTACAGGAACCTCAGGCACCACATGACTCTCAGTATAAGACCTGTACAGGAACCTCAGGCACCACATGACTCTCAGTATAAGACCTGTACAGGAACCAGCGGCACCACATGACTCTCAGTATAAGACCTGTACAGGAACCCCCAGCACCACATGACTCTCAGTATAAGACCTGTACAGGAACCCCCGGCACCACATAACTCTCAGTATAAGACCTGTACAGGGACCCCCGGCATCACATGACTCTCAGTATAAGACCTGTACAGGAACCTCAGGCACCACATGACTCTCAGTATAAGACCTGTACAGGAACCTCAGGCACCACATGACTCTCAGTATAAGACCTGTACAGGAACCAGCGGCACCACATGACTCTCAGTATAAGACCTGTACAGGAACCTCAGGCACCACATGACTCTCAGTATAAGACCTGTACAGGAACCAGCGGCACCACATGACTCTCAGTATAAGACCTGTACAGGAACCCCCGGCACCACATGACTCTCAGTATAAGACCTGTACAGGAACCCCCGGCACCACATAACTTTCAGTATAAGACCTGTACAGGAACCCCCGGCACCACATGACTCTCAGTATAAGACCTGTACAGGAACCTCAGGCACCACATGACTCTCAGTATAAGACCTGTACAGGAACCTCAGGCACCACATGACTCTCAGTATAAGACCTGTACAGGAACCAGCGGCACCACATGACTCTCAGTATAAGACCTGTACAGGAACCTCAGGCACCACATGACTCTCAGTATAAGACCTGTACAGGAACCCCTGGCACCACATGACTCTCAGTATAAGACCTGTACAGGAACCAGCGGCACCACATGACTCTCAGTATAAGACCTGTACAGGAACCAGCGGCACCACATGACTCTCAGTATAAGACCTGTACAGGAACCCCCGGCACCACATGACTCTCAGTATTAGAACTGTACAGGAACCCCCGGCACCACATGACTCTCAGTATTAGAACTGTACAGGAACCTCAGGCACCACATGACTCTCAGTATAAGAACTGTACAGGAACCCCCGGCACCACATGACTCTCAGTATTAGAACTCTACAGGAACCTCAGGCACCACATGACTCTCAGTATAAGAACTGTACAGGAACCCCCGACACCACATGACTCTCAGTATAACACCTGTACAGGAACCTCAGGCACCACATGACTCTCAGTATAAGACCTGTACAGGAACCCCCGGCATCACATGACTCTCAGTATAAGACCTGTACAGGAACCCCCGGCACCACATGACTCTCAGTATAAGACCTGTACAGGAACCTCAGGCACCACATGACTCTCAGTATAAGACCTGTACAGGAACCTCAGGCACCACATGACTCTCAGTATAAGACCTGTACAGGAACCAGCGGCACCACATGACTCTCAGTATAAGACCTGTACAGGAACCTCAGGCACCACATGACTCTCAGTATAAGACCTGTACAGGAACCCCCGGCACCACATGACTCTCAGTATAAGACCTGTACAGGAACCCCCGGCATCACATGACTCTCAGTATAAGACCTGTACAGGAACCTCAGGCACCACATGACTCTCAGTATAAGACCTGTACAGGAACCTCAGGCACCACATGACTCTCAGTATAAGACCTGTACAGGAACCAGCGGCACCACATGACTCTCAGTATAAGACCTTTACAGGAACCTCAGGCACCACATGACTCTCAGTATAAGACCTGTACAGGAACCTCAGGCACCAAATGACTCTCAGTATAAGACCTGTACAGGAACCCCCGGCACCACATAACTCTCAGTATAAGACCTGTACAGGAACCCCCGGCACCACATGACTCTCAGTATAAGACCTGTACAGGAACCCCCGGCACCACATGACTCTCAGTATAAGACCTGTACAGGAACCAGCGGCACCACATGACTCTCAGTATAAGACCTGTACAGGAACCAGCGGCACCACATGACTCTCAGTATAAGACCTGTACAGGAACCCCCGGCACCACATGACTCTCAGTATAAGACCTGTACAGGAACCTCAGGCACCACATGACTCTCAGTATAAGACCTGTACAGGAACCCCCGGCACCACATGACTCTCAGTATAAGACCTGTACAGGAACCTCAGGCATCACATGACTCTCAGTATAAGACCTGTACAGGAACTAGCGGCACCACATGACTCTCAGTATGAGACCTGTACAGGAACCAGCGGCACCACATGACTCTCAGTATAAAACCTGTACAGGAACCAGCGGCACCATATTACTCTCAGTATAAGACCTGTACAGGAACCCCCGGCACCACATGACTCTCAGTATAAGACCTGTACAGGAACCCCCGGCACCACATGACTCTCAGTATAAGACCTGTACAGGAACCTCAGGCACCACATGACTCTCAGTATAAGACCTGTACAGGAACCCCCGGCACCACATGACTCTCAGTATTAGAACAGTACAGGAACCTCAGGCACCACATGACTCTCAGTATAAGAATCTCACAGGATCCCCCGGCACCACATGACTCTCAGTATTAGAACTGTACAGGAACCTCAGGCACCACATGACTCTCAGTATAAGAACTGTACAGGAACCCCCGGCACCACATGACTCTCAGTATAAGACCTGTACAGGAACCCCCGGCACCACATAACTCTCAGTATAAGACCTGTACAGGAACCCCCGGCACCACATGACTCTCAGTATAAGACCTGTACAGGAACCCCCGGCACCACATGACTCTCAGTATAAGACCTGTACAGGAACCAGCGGCACCACATGACTCTCAGTATAAGACCTGTACAGGAACCAGCGGCACCACATGACTCTCAGTATAAGACCTGTACAGGAACCCCCGGCACCACATGACTCTCAGTATAAGACCTGTACAGGAACCTCAGGCACCACATGACTCTCAGTATAAGACCTGTACAGGAACCCCCGGCACCACATGACTCGCAGTATAAGAACTGTACAGGAACCTCAGGCACCACATGACTCTCAGTATAAGACCTGTACAGGAACTAGCGGCACCACATGACTCTCAGTATAAGACCTGTACAGGAACCCCCGGCACCACATGACTCTCAGTATAAGACCTGTACAGGAACCTCAGGCACCACATGACTCTCAGTATAAGACCTGTACAGGAACCTCAGGCACCACATGACTCTCAGTATAAGACCTGTACAGGAACCAGCGGCACCACATGACTCTCAGTATAAGACCTGTACAGGAACCCCCAGCACCACATGACTCTCAGTATAAGACCTGTACAGGAACCCCCGGCACCACATAACTCTCAGTATAAGACCTGTACAGGGACCCCCGGCATCACATGACTCTCAGTATAAGACCTGTACAGGAACCTCAGGCACCACATGACTCTCAGTATAAGACCTGTACAGGAACCTCAGGCACCACATGACTCTCAGTATAAGACCTGTACAGGAACCAGCGGCACCACATGACTCTCAGTATAAGACCTGTACAGGAACCTCAGGCACCACATGACTCTCAGTATAAGACCTGTACAGGAACCAGCGGCACCACATGACTCTCAGTATAAGACCTGTACAGGAACCAGCGGCACCACATGACTCTCAGTATAAGACCTGTACAGGAACCTCCGGCACCACATGACTCTCAGTATAAGACCTGTACAGGAAAAAGCGGCACCACATGACTCTCAGTATAAGACCTTTACAGGAACCTCAGGCACCACATGACTCTCAGTATAAGACCTGTACAGGAACCTCAGGCACCACATGACTCTCAGTATAAGACCTGTACAGGAACCCCCTGCACCACATGACTCTCAGTATAAGAACTGTACAGGAACACCCCGGCACCACATGACTCTCAGTATTAGAACTGTACAGGAACCCCCGGCACCACATGACTCTCAGTATTAGAACTGTACAGGAACCTCAGGCACCACATGACTCTCAGTATAAGAACTGTACAGGAACCCCCGGCACCACATGACTCTCAGTATTAGAACTGTACAGGAACCTCAGGCACCAAATGACTCTCAGTATAAGAACTGTACAGGAACCCCCGGCACCACATGACTCTCAGTATAAGACCTGTACAGGAACCTCAGGCACCACATGGACTCTCAGTATAAGACCTGTACAGGAACCAGCGGCACCACATGTCTCTCAGTATAAGACCTGTACAGAAACCAGCGGCACCACATGACTCTCAGTATAAGACCTGTACAGGAACCAGCGGCACCACATGACTCTCAGTATAAGACCTGTACAGGAACCCCCGGCACCACATGACTCTCAGTATAAGACCTGTACAGGAACCCCCGGCACAACATGACTCTCAGTATAAGACCTGTACAGGAACCTCAGGCACCACATGGACTCTCAGTATAAGACCTGTACAGGAACCAGCGGCACCACATGACTCTCAGTATAAGACCTGTACAGGAACCCCCAGCACCACATGACTCTCAGTATTAGAACTGTACAGGAAACTCAGGCACCACATGACTCTCAGTATAAGAACTGTACAGGAACCCCCGGCACCACATGACTCTCAGTATAAGACCTGTACAGGAACCCCCGGCACCACATAACTCTCAGTATAAGACCTGTACAGGAACCCCCGGCACCACATGACTCTCAGTATAAGACCTGTACAGGAACCAGCGGCACCACATGACTCTCAGTATAAGACCTGTACAGGAATCAGCGGCACCACATGACTCTCAGTATAAGACCTGTACAGGAACCCCCGGCACCACATGACTCTCAGTATAAGACCTGTACAGGAACCTCAGGTACCACATGACTCTCAGTATAAGACCTGTACAGGAACCCCCGGCACCACATGACTCTCAGTATAAGACCTGTACAGGAACCTCAGGCACCACATGACTCTCAGTATAAGACCTGTACAGGAACTAGCGGCACCACATGACTCTCAGTATAAGACCTGTACAGGAACCAGCGGCACCACATGACTCTCAGTATAAAACCTGTACAGGAACCAGCGGCACCATATTACTCTCAGTATAAGACCTGTACAGGAACCCCCGGCACCACATGACTCTCAGTATAAGACCTGTACAGGAACCCCCTGCACCACATGCCTCTCAGTATAAGACCTGTACAGGAACCTCAGGCACCACATGACTCTCAGTATAAGACCTGTACAGGAACCAGCGGCACCACATGACTCTCAGTATAAGACCTGTACAGGAACCAGCGGCACCACATGACTCTCAGTATAAGACCTGTACAGGAACCCCCGGCACCACATGACTCTCAGTATAAGAACTGTACAGGAACCCCCGGCACCACATGACTCTCAGTATAAGACCTGTACAGGAACCTCAGGCACCACATGACTCTCAGTATAAGACCTGTACAGGAACCTCAGGCACCACATGACTCTCAGTATAAGACCTGTACAGGAACCAGCGGCACCACATGACTCTCAGTATAAGACCTGTACAGGAACCCCCGGCACCACATGACTCTCAGTATAAGACCTGTACAGGAACCCCCGGCACCACATAACTCTCAGTATAAGACCTGTACAGGGACCCCCGGCATCACATGACTCTCAGTATAAGACCTGTACAGGAACCTCAGGCACCACATGACTCTCAGTATAAGACCTGTACAGGAACCTCAGGCACCACATGACTCTCAGTATAAGACCTGTACAGGAACCAGCGGCACCACATGACTCTCAGTATAAGACCTGTACAGGAACCTCAGGCACCACATGACTCTCAGTATAAGACCTGTACAGGAACCCCTGGCACCACATGACTCTCAGTATAAGACCTGTACAGGAACCAGCGGCACCACATGACTCTCAGTATAAGACCTGTACAGGAACCAGCGGCACCACATGACTCTCAGTATAAGACCTGTACAGGAACCTCAGGCACCACATGACTCTCAGTATAAGACCTGTACAGGAACCAGCGGCACCACATGACTCTCAGTATAAGACCTGTACAGGAACCTCAGGCACCACATGACTCTCAGTATAAGACCTGTACAGGAACCCCTGGCACCACATGACTCTCAGTATAAGACCTGTACAGGAACCAGCGGCACCACATGACTCTCAGTATAAGACCTGTACAGGAACCAGCGGCACCACATGACTCTCAGTATAAGACCTGTACAGGAACCTCAGGCACCACATGACTCTCAGTATAAGACCTGTACAGGAACCTCAGGCACCACATGACTCTCAGTATAAGACCTGTACAGGAACCCCTGGCACCACATGACTCTCAGTATAAGACCTGTACAGGAACCCCCGGCACCACATAACTCTCAGTATAAGACCTGTACAGGGACCCCCGGCATCACATAACTCTCAGTATAAGACCTGTACAGGGACCCCCGGCATCACATGACTCTCAGTATAAGACCTGTACAGGAACCTCAGGCACCACATGACTCTCAGTATAAGACCTGTACAGGAACCTCAGGCACCACATGACTCTCAGTATAAGACCTGTACAGGAACCAGCGGCACCACATGACTCTCAGTATAAGACCTGTACAGGAACCTCAGGCACCACATGACTCTCAGTATAAGACCTGTACAGGAACCCCTGGCACCACATGACTCTCAGTATAAGACCTGTACAGGAACCAGCGGCACCACATGACTCTCAGTATAAGACCTGTACAGGAACCAGCGGCACCACATGACTCTCAGTATAAGACCTGTACAGGAACCCCCGGCACCACATGACTCTCAGTATAAGACCTGTACAGGAACCCCCGGCACAACATGACTCTCAGTATAAGACCTGTACAGGAACCTCAGGCACCACATGGACTCTCAGTATAAGACCTGTACAGGAACCAGCGGCACCACATGACTCTCAGTATAAGACCTGTACAGGAACCCCCAGCACCACATGACTCTCAGTATTAGAACTGTACAGGAACTCAGGCACCACATGACTCTCAGTATAAGAACTGTACAGGAACCCCCGGCACCACATGACTCTCAGTATAAGACCTGTACAGGAACCCCCGGCACCACATAACTCTCAGTATAAGACCTGTACAGGAACCCCCGGCACCACATGACTCTCAGTATAAGACCTGTACAGGAACCAGCGGCACCACATGACTCTCAGTATAAGACCTGTACAGGAATCAGCGGCACCACATGACTCTCAGTATAAGACCTGTACAGGAACCCCCGGCACCACATGACTCTCAGTATAAGACCTGTACAGGAACCTCAGGTACCACATGACTCTCAGTATAAGACCTGTACAGGAACCCCCGGCACCACATGACTCTCAGTATAAGACCTGTACAGGAACCTCAGGCACCACATGACTCTCAGTATAAGACCTGTACAGGAACTAGCGGCACCACATGACTCTCAGTATAAGACCTGTACAGGAACCAGCGGCACCACATGACTCTCAGTATAAAACCTGTACAGGAACCAGCGGCACCATATTACTCTCAGTATAAGACCTGTACAGGAACCCCCGGCACCACATGACTCTCAGTATAAGACCTGTACAGGAACCCCCTGCACCACATGCCTCTCAGTATAAGACCTGTACAGGAACCTCAGGCACCACATGACTCTCAGTATAAGACCTGTACAGGAACCAGCGGCACCACATGACTCTCAGTATAAGACCTGTACAGGAACCAGCGGCACCACATGACTCTCAGTATAAGACCTGTACAGGAACCCCCGGCACCACATGACTCTCAGTATAAGAACTGTACAGGAACCCCCGGCACCACATGACTCTCAGTATAAGACCTGTACAGGAACCTCAGGCACCACATGACTCTCAGTATAAGACCTGTACAGGAACCTCAGGCACCACATGACTCTCAGTATAAGACCTGTACAGGAACCAGCGGCACCACATGACTCTCAGTATAAGACCTGTACAGGAACCCCCGGCACCACATGACTCTCAGTATAAGACCTGTACAGGAACCCCCGGCACCACATAACTCTCAGTATAAGACCTGTACAGGGACCCCCGGCATCACATGACTCTCAGTATAAGACCTGTACAGGAACCTCAGGCACCACATGACTCTCAGTATAAGACCTGTACAGGAACCTCAGGCACCACATGACTCTCAGTATAAGACCTGTACAGGAACCAGCGGCACCACATGACTCTCAGTATAAGACCTGTACAGGAACCTCAGGCACCACATGACTCTCAGTATAAGACCTGTACAGGAACCCCTGGCACCACATGACTCTCAGTATAAGACCTGTACAGGAACCAGCGGCACCACATGACTCTCAGTATAAGACCTGTACAGGAACCAGCGGCACCACATGACTCTCAGTATAAGACCTGTACAGGAACCTCAGGCACCACATGACTCTCAGTATAAGACCTGTACAGGAACCAGCGGCACCACATGACTCTCAGTATAAGACCTGTACAGGAACCTCAGGCACCACATGACTCTCAGTATAAGACCTGTACAGGAACCCCTGGCACCACATGACTCTCAGTATAAGACCTGTACAGGAACCAGCGGCACCACATGACTCTCAGTATAAGACCTGTACAGGAACCAGCGGCACCACATGACTCTCAGTATAAGACCTGTACAGGAACCTCAGGCACCACATGACTCTCAGTATAAGACCTGTACAGGAACCTCAGGCACCACATGACTCTCAGTATAAGACCTGTACAGGAACCCCTGGCACCACATGACTCTCAGTATAAGAACTGTACAGGAACCCCCGGCACCACATGACTCTCAGTATTAGAACTGTACAGGAACCCCCGGCACCACATGACTCTCAGTATTAGAACTGTACAGGAACCTCAGGCACCACATGACTCTCAGTATAAGAACTGTACAGGAACCCCCGGCACCACATGACTCTCAGTATTAGAACTGTACAGGAACCTCAGGCACCACATGACTCTCAGTATAAGAACTGTACAGGAACCCCCGACACCACATGACTCTCAGTATAACACCTGTACAGGAACCTCAGGCACCACATGACTCTCAGTATAAGACCTGTACAGGAACCCCCGGCATCACATGACTCTCAGTATAAGACCTGTACAGGAACCCCCGGCACCACATGACTCTCAGTATAAGACCTGTACAGGAACCTCAGGCACCACATGACTCTCAGTATAAGACCTGTACAGGAACCTCAGGCACCACATGACTCTCAGTATAAGACCTGTACAGGAACCAGCGGCACCACATGACTCTCAGTATAAGACCTGTACAGGAACCTCAGGCACCACATGACTCTCAGTATAAGACCTGTACAGGAACCCCTGGCACCACATGACTCTCAGTATAAGACCTGTACAGGAACCAGCGGCACCACATGACTCTCAGTATAAGACCTGTACAGGAACCTCAGGCACCACATGACTCTCAGTATAAGACCTGTACAGGAACCAGCGGCACCACATGACTCTCAGTATAAGACCTGTACAGGAACCAGCGGCACCACATGACTCTCAGTATAAGACCTGTACAGGAACCCCCGGCACCACATGACTCTCAGTATAAGACCTGTACAGGAACCCCCGGCACCACATGACTCTCAGTATAAGACCTGTACAGGAACCTCAGGCACCACATGACTCTCAGTATAAGACCTGTACAGGAACCTCAGGCACCACATGACTCTCAGTATAAGACCTGTACAGGAACCAGCGGCACCACATGACTCTCAGTATAAGACCTGTACAGGAACCAGCGGCACCACATGACTCTCAGTATAAGACCTGTACAGGAACCCCCGGCACCACATGACTCTCAGTATAAGACCTGTACAGGAACCCCCGGCACCACATGACTCTCAGTATAAGACCTGTACAGGAACCTCAGGCACCACATGACTCTCAGTATAAGACCTGTACAGGAACCCCCGTCACCACATGACTCTCAGTATAAGACCTGTACAGGAACCTCAGGCACCACATGACTCTCAGTATAAGACCTGTACAGGAACCAGCGGCACCACATGACTCTCAGTATAAGACCTGTACAGGAACCAGTGGCACCACATGACTCTCAGTATAAGACCTGTACAGGAACCTCAGGCACCACATGACTCTCAGTATAAGACCTGTACAGGAACCTCAGGCACCAGATGACTCTCAGTATAAGACCTGTACAGGAACCAGCGGCACCACATGACTCTCAGTATAAGAACTGCACAGGATCCCCCGGCACCACATGACTCTCAGTATTAGAACTGTACAGGAACCTCAGGCACCACATGACTCTCAGTATAAGAACTGTACAGGAACCCCCAGCACCACATGACTCTCAGTCTTAGAACTGTACAGGAACCTCAGGCACCACATGACTCTCAGTATAAGAACTGTACAGGAACCCCCGGCACCACATGACTCTCAGTATAAGACCTGTACAGGAACCCCCGGCACCACATGACTCTCAGTATAAGACCTGTACAGGAACCTCAGGCACCACATGACTCTCAGTATAAGACATGTACAGGAACCTCAGGCACCACATGACTCTCAGTATAAGACCTGTACAGGAACCAGCGGCACCACATGACTCTCAGTATAAGACCTGTACAGGAACCCCCAGCACCACATGACTCTCAGTATAAGACCTGTACAGGAACCCCCGGCACCACATAACTCTCAGTATAAGACCTGTACAGGGACCCCCGGCATCACATGACTCTCAGTATAAGACCTGTACAGGAACCTCAGGCACCACATGACTCTCAGTATAAGACCTGTACAGGAACCTCAGGCACCACATGACTCTCAGTATAAGACCTGTACAGGAACCAGCGGCACCACATGACTCTCAGTATAAGACCTGTACAGGAACCTCAGGCACCACATGACTCTCAGTATAAGACCTGTACAGGAACCAGCGGCACCACATGACTCTCAGTATAAGACCTGTACAGGAACCAGCGGCACCACATGACTCTCAGTATAAGACCTGTACAGGAACCTCCGGCACCACATGACTCTCAGTATAAGACCTGTACAGGAAAAAGCGGCACCACATGACTCTCAGTATAAGACCTTTACAGGAACCTCAGGCACCACATGACTCTCAGTATAAGACCTGTACAGGAACCTCAGGCACCACATGACTCTCAGTATAAGACCTGTACAGGAACCCCCTGCACCACATGACTCTCAGTATAAGAACTGTACAGGAACCCCCGGCACCACATGACTCTCAGTATTAGAACTGTACAGGAACCCCCGGCACCACATGACTCTCAGTATTAGAACTGTACAGGAACCTCAGGCACCACATGACTCTCAGTATAAGAACTGTACAGGAACCCCCGGCACCACATGACTCTCAGTATTAGAACTGTAAAGGAACCTCAGGCACCAAATGACTCTCAGTATAAGAACTGTACAGGAACCCCCGGCACCACATGACTCTCAGTATAAGACCTGTACAGGAACCTCAGGCACCACATGGACTCTCAGTATAAGACCTGTACAGGAACCAGCGGCACCACATGTCTCTCAGTATAAGACCTGTACAGAAACCAGCGGCACCACATGACTCTCAGTATAAGACCTGTACAGGAACCAGCGGCACCACATGACTCTCAGTATAAGACCTGTACAGGAACCCCCGGCACCACATGACTCTCAGTATAAGACCTGTACAGGAACCCCCGGCACAACATGACTCTCAGTATAAGACCTGTACAGGAACCTCAGGCACCACATGGACTCTCAGTATAAGACCTGTACAGGAACCAGCGGCACCACATGACTCTCAGTATAAGACCTGTACAGGAACCCCCAGCACCACATGACTCTCAGTATTAGAACTGTACAGGAAACTCAGGCACCACATGACTCTCAGTATAAGAACTGTACAGGAACCCCCGGCACCACATGACTCTCAGTATAAGACCTGTACAGGAACCCCCGGCACCACATAACTCTCAGTATAAGACCTGTACAGGAACCCCCGGCACCACATGACTCTCAGTATAAGACCTGTACAGGAACCAGCGGCACCACATGACTCTCAGTATAAGACCTGTACAGGAATCAGCGGCACCACATGACTCTCAGTATAAGACCTGTACAGGAACCCCCGGCACCACATGACTCTCAGTATAAGACCTGTACAGGAACCTCAGGTACCACATGACTCTCAGTATAAGACCTGTACAGGAACCCCCGGCACCACATGACTCTCAGTATAAGACCTGTACAGGAACCTCAGGCACCACATGACTCTCAGTATAAGACCTGTACAGGAACTAGCGGCACCACATGACTCTCAGTATAAGACCTGTACAGGAACCAGCGGCACCACATGACTCTCAGTATAAAACCTGTACAGGAACCAGCGGCACCATATTACTCTCAGTATAAGACCTGTACAGGAACCCCCGGCACCACATGACTCTCAGTATAAGACCTGTACAGGAACCCCCTGCACCACATGCCTCTCAGTATAAGACCTGTACAGGAACCTCAGGCACCACATGACTCTCAGTATAAGACCTGTACAGGAACCAGCGGCACCACATGACTCTCAGTATAAGACCTGTACAGGAACCAGCGGCACCACATGACTCTCAGTATAAGACCTGTACAGGAACCCCCGGCACCACATGACTCTCAGTATAAGAACTGTACAGGAACCCCCGGCACCACATGACTCTCAGTATAAGACCTGTACAGGAACCTCAGGCACCACATGACTCTCAGTATAAGACCTGTACAGGAACCTCAGGCACCACATGACTCTCAGTATAAGACCTGTACAGGAACCAGCGGCACCACATGACTCTCAGTATAAGACCTGTACAGGAGCCCCCGGCACCACATGACTCTCAGTATAAGACCTGTACAGGAACCCCCGGCACCACATAACTCTCAGTATAAGACCTGTACAGGAACCTCAGGCACCACATGACTCTCAGTATAAGACCTGTACAGGAACCTCAGGCACCACATGACTCTCAGTATAAGACCTGTACAGGAACCAGCGGCACCACATGACTCTCAGTATAAGACCTGTACAGGAACCTCAGGCACCACATGACTCTCAGTATAAGACCTGTACAGGAACCCCTGGCACCACATGACTCTCAGTATAAGACCTGTACAGGAACCAGCGGCACCACATGACTCTCAGTATAAGACCTGTACAGGAACCAGCGGCACCACATGACTCTCAGTATAAGACCTGTACAGGAACCTCAGGCACCACATGACTCTCAGTATAAGACCTGTACAGGAACCAGCGGCACCACATGACTCTCAGTATAAGACCTGTACAGGAACCTCAGGCACCACATGACTCTCAGTATAAGACCTGTACAGGAACCAGCGGCACCACATGACTCTCAGTATAAGACCTGTACAGGAACCAGCGGCACCACATGACTCTCAGTATAAGACCTGTACAGGAACCCCCGGCACCACATGACTCTCAGTATAAGAACTGTACAGGAACCCCCGGCACCACATGACTCTCAGTATAAGACCTGTACAGGAACCTCAGGCACCACATGACTCTCAGTATAAGACCTGTACAGGAACCTCAGGCACCACATGACTCTCAGTATAAGACCTGTACAGGAACCAGCGGCACCACATGACTCTCAGTATAAGACCTGTACAGGAACCCCCGGCACCACATGACTCTCAGTATAAGACCTGTACAGGAACCCCCGGCACCACATAACTCTCAGTATAAGACCTGTACAGGGACCCCCGGCATCACATGACTCTCAGTATAAGACCTGTACAGGAACCTCAGGCACCACATGACTCTCAGTATAAGACCTGTACAGGAACCTCAGGCACCACATGACTCTCAGTATAAGACCTGTACAGGAACCTCAGGCACCACATGACTCTCAGTATAAGACCTGTACAGGAACCTCAGGCACCACATGACTCTCAGTATAAGACCTGTACAGGAACCCCTGGCACCACATGACTCTCAGTATAAGACCTGTACAGGAACCAGCGGCACCACATGACTCTCAGTATAAGACCTGTACAGGAACCAGCGGCACCACATGACTCTCAGTATAAGACCTGTACAGGAACCTCAGGCACCACATGACTCTCAGTATAAGACCTGTACAGGAACCAGCGGCACCACATGACTCTCAGTATAAGACCTGTACAGGAACCTCAGGCACCACATGACTCTCAGTATAAGACCTGTACAGGAACCAGCGGCACCACATGACTCTCAGTATAAGACCTGTACAGGAACCAGCGGCACCACATGACTCTCAGTATAAGACCTGTACAGGAACCCCCGGCACCACATGACTCTCAGTATAAGACCTGTACAGGAACCCCCGGCACCACATGACTCTCAGTATAAGACCTGTACAGGAACCTCAGGCACCACATGACTCTCAGTATAAGACCTGTACAGGAACCTCAGGCACCACATGACTCTCAGTATAAGACCTGTACAGGAACCAGCGGCACCACATGACTCTCAGTATAAGACCTGTACAGGAACCAGCGGCACCACATGACTCTCAGTATAAGACCTGTACAGGAACCCCCGGCACCACATGACTCTCAGTATAAGACCAGTACAGGAACCCCCGGCACCACATGACTCTCAGTATAAGACCTGTACAGGAACCTCAGGCACCACATGACTCTCAGTATAAGACCTGTACAGGAACCCCCGTCACCACATGACTCTCAGTATAAGACCTGTACAGGAACCTCAGGCACCACATGACTCTCAGTATAAGACCTGTACAGGAACCAGCGGCACCACATGACTCTCAGTATAAGACCTGTACAGGAACCAGTGGCACCACATGACTCTCAGTATAAGACCTGTACAGGAACCTCAGGCACCACATGACTCTCAGTATAAGACCTGTACAGGAACCTCAGGCACCAGATGACTCTCAGTATAAGACCTGTACAGGAACCAGCGGCACCACATGACTCTCAGTATAAGAACTGCACAGGATCCCCCGGCACCACATGACTCTCAGTATTAGAACTGTACAGGAACCTCAGGCACCACATGACTCTCAGTATAAGAACTGTACAGGAACCCCCAGCACCACATGACTCTCAGTCTTAGAACTGTACAGGAACCTCAGGCACCACATGACTCTCAGTATAAGAACTGTACAGGAACCCCCGGCACCACATGACTCTCAGTATAAGACCTGTACAGGAACCCCCGGCACCACATGACTCTCAGTATAAGACCTGTACAGGAACCCCCGGCACCACATTACTCTCAGTATAAGACCTGTACAGGAACCCCCGGCACCACATGACTCTCAGTATAAGACCTGTACAGGAACCTCAGGCACCACATGACTTTCAGTATAAGACCTGTACAGGAACCTCAGCCACCACATGACTCTCAGTATAAGAAGAGTACAGGAAGCCCCGGCACCACATGACTCTCAGTATAAGACCTGTACAGGAACCAGCGGCACCACATGACTCTCAGTATAAGACCTCTACAGGAACCTCAGGCACCACATGACTCTCAGTATAAGACCTGTACAGGAACCTCAGGCACCACATGACTCTCAGTATAAGACCAGTACAGGAACCTCAGGCACAACATGACTCTCAGTACAAGACCTGTACAGGAACCCCTGGCACCACATGACTCCCAGTCAAAGAACTGTACAGGAACCCCCAGCACCACATGACTCTCAGTATAAGACCTGTACAGGAACCCCCGGCACCACATGACTCTCAGTATTAGAACTGTACAGGAACCCCCGGCACCACATGACTCTCAGTATAAGACCTGTACAGGAACCCCCGGCACCACATGACTCTCAGTATAAGACCTGTACAGGAACCCCCGGCACCACATTACTCTCAGTATAAGACCTGTACAGGAACCCCCGGCACCACATGACTCTCAGTATAAGACCTGTACAGGAACCTCAGGCACCACATGACTTTCAGTATAAGACCTGTACAGGAACCTCAGGCACCACATGACTCTCAGTATAAGAAGAGTACAGGAACCCCCGGCACCACATGACTCTCAGTATAAGACCTGTACAGGAACCTCAGGCACCACATGACTCTCAATATAAGACCTGTACAGGAACCTCAGGCACCACATGACTCTCAGTATAAGACCTGTACAGGAACCTCAGGCACAACATGACTCTCAGTATAAGACCTGTACAGGAACCCCTGGCACCACATGACTCTCAGTATAAGAACTGTACAGGAACCCCCAGCACCACATGAATCTCAGTATAAGACCTGTACAGGAACCCCCGGCACCACATGACTCTCAGTATAAGACCTGTACAGGAACCTCAGGCACCACATGACTTTCAGTATAAGACCTGTACAGGAACCCCCGGCACCACATGACTCTCAGTATAAGACCTGTACAGGAACCAGCGGCACCACATGACTCTCAGTATAAGACCTCTACAGGAACCTCAGGCACCACATGACTCTCAGTATAAGACCTGTACAGGAACCTCAGGCACCACATGACTCTCAGTATAAGACCTGTACAGGAACCCCCGGCACCACATGCGTCTCAGTATAAGAACTGTACAGGAACCCCCGGCACCACATGACTCTCAGTATTAGAACTGTACAGGAACCCCCGGCATCACATGACTCTCAGTATTAGAACTGTACAGGAACCTCAGGCACCACATGACTCTCAGTATAAGAACTGTACAGGAACCCCCGGCACCACATGACTCTTAGTATTAGAACTGTACAGGAACCTCAGGCACCACATGACTCTCAGTATAAGAACTGTACAGGAACCCCCGGCACCACATGACTCTCAGTATAAGACCTGTACAGGAACCTCAGGCACCACATGGACTCTCAGTATAAGACCTGTACAGGAACCAGCGGCACCACATGTCTCTCAGTATAAGACCTGTACAGAAACCAGCGGCACCACATGACTCTCAGTATAAGACCTGTACAGGAACCAGCGGCACCACATGACTCTCAGTATAAGACCTGTACAGGAACCCCCGGCACCACATGACTCTCAGTATAAGACCTGTACAGGAACCCCCGACACCACATGACTCTCAGTATAAGACCTGTACAGGAACCTCAGGCACCACATGGACTCTCAGTATAAGACCTGTACAGGAACCAGCGGCACCACATGACTCTCAGTATAAGACCTGTACAGGAACCAGCGGCACCACATGACTCTCAGTATAAGACCTGTACAGGAACCCCCGGCACCACATGACTCTCAGTATAAGACCTGTACAGGAACCTCAGGCACCACATGACTCTCAGTATAAGACCTGTACAGGAACCCCCAGCACCACATGACTCTCAGTATAAGACCTGTACAGGAACCCCCGGCACCACATAACTCTCAGTATAAGACCTGTACAGGAACCCCCGGCACCACATGACTCTCAGTATAAGACCTGTACAGGAACCAGCGGCACCACATGACTCTCAGTATAAGACCTGTACAGGAATCAGCGGCACCACATGACTCTCAGTATAAGACCTGTACAGGAACCCCCGGCACCACATGACTCTCAGTATAAGACCTGTACAGGAACCTCAGGCACCACATGACTCTCAGTATAAGACCTGTACAGGAACCCCCGGCACCACATGACTCTCAGTATAAGACCTGTACAGGAACCTCAGGCACCACATGACTCTCAGTATAAGACCTGTACAGGAACTAGCGGCACCACATGACTCTCAGTATAAGACCTGTACAGGAACCAGCGGCACCACATGACTCTCAGTATAAAACCTGTACAGGAACCAGCGGCGCCATATTACTCTCAGTATAAGACCTGTACAGGAACCGCAGGCACCACATGACTCTCAGTATAAGACCTGTACAGGAACCCCCTGCACCACATGAGTCTCAGTATAAGACCTGTACAGGAACCCCCGGCACCACATGACTCTCAGTATAAGACCTGTACAGGAACCTCAGGCACCACATGCCTCTCAGTATAAGACCTGTACAGGAACCTCAGGCACCACATGACTCTCAGTATAAGACCTGTACAGGAACCAGCGGCACCACATGACTCTCAGTATAAGACCTGTACAGGAACCAGCGGCACCACATGACTCTCAGTATAAGACCTGTACAGGAACCCCCGGCACCACATGACTCTCAGTATAAGAACTGTACAGGAACCCCCGGCACCACATGACTCTCAGTATAAGACCTGTACAGGAACCTCAGGCACCACATGACTCTCAGTATAAGACCTGTACAGGAACCTCAGGCACCACATGACTCTCAGTATAAGACCTGTACAGGAACCAGCGGCACCACATGACTCTCAGTATAAGACCTGTACAGGAACCCCCGGCACCACATGACTCTCAGTATAAGACCTGTACAGGAACCCCCGGCACCACATAACTCTCAGTATAAGACCTGTACAGGGACCCCCAGCATCACATGACTCTCAGTATAAGACCTGTACAGGAACCTCAGGCACCACATGACTCTCAGTATAAGACCTGTACAGGAACCTCAGGCACCACATGACTCTCAGTATAAGACCTGTACAGGAACCAGCGGCACCACATGACTCTCAGTATAAGACCTGTACAGGAACCTCAGGCACCACATGACTCTCAGTATAAGACCTGTACAGGAACCCCTGGCACCACATGACTCTCAGTATAAGACCTGTACAGGAACCAGCGGCACCACATGACTCTCAGTATAAGACCTGTACAGGAACCAGCGGCACCACATGACTCTCAGTATAAGACCTGTAGAGGAACCTCAGGCACCACATGACTCTCAGTATAAGACCTGTACAGGAACCTCAGGCACCACATGACTCTCAGTATAAGACCTGTACAGGAACCCCTGGCACCACATGACTCTCAGTATAAGAACTGTACAGGAACCCCCGGCACCACATGACTCTCAGTATTAGAACTGTACAGGAACCCCCGGCACCACATGACTCTCAGTATTAGAACTGTACAGGAACCTCAGGCACCACATGACTCTCAGTATAAGAACTGTACAGGAACCCCCGGCACCACATGACTCTCAGTATTAGAACTGTACAGGAACCTCAGGCACCACATGACTCTCAGTATAAGAACTGTACAGGAACCCCCGACCCCACATGACTCTCAGTATAACACCTGTACAGGAACCTCAGGCACCACATGACTCTCAGTATAAGACCTGTACAGGAACCCCCGGCACCACATGACTCTCAGTATAAGACCTGTACAGGAACCTCAGGCACCACATGACTCTCAGTATAAGACCTGTACAGGAACCTCAGGCACCAAATGACTCTCAGTATAAGACCTGTACAGGAACCAGCGGCACCACATGACTCTCAGTATAAGACCTGTACAGGAACCTCAGGCACCACATGACTCTCAGTATAAGACCTGTACAGGAACCCCTGGCACCACATGACTCTCAGTATAAGACCTGTACAGGAACCAGCGGCACCACATGACTCTCAGTATAAGACCTGTACAGGAACCTCAGGCACCACATGACTCTCAGTATAAGACCTGTACAGGAACCAGCGGCACCACATGACTCTCAGTATAAGACCTGTACAGGAACCAGCGGCACCACATGACTCTCAGTATAAGACCTGTACAGGAACCCCCGGCACCACATGACTCTCAGTATAAGACCTGTACAGGAACCCCCGGCACCACATGACTCTCAGTATAAGACCTGTACAGGAACCTCAGGCACCACATGACTCTCAGTATAAGACCTGTACAGGAACCTCAGGCACCACATGACTCTCAGTATAAGACCTGTACAGGAACCAGCGGCACCACATGACTCTCAGTATAAGACCTGTACAGGAACCAGCGGCACCACATGACTCTCAGTATAAGACCTGTACAGGAACCCCCGGCACCACATGACTCTCAGTATAAGACCTGTACAGGAACCCCCGGCACCACATGACTCTCAGTATAAGACCTGTACAGGAACCTCAGGCACCACATGACTCTCAGTATAAGACCTGTACAGGAACCCCCGTCACCACATGACTCTCAGTATAAGACCTGTACAGGAACCTCAGGCACCACATGACTCTCAGTATAAGACCTGTACAGGAACCAGCGGCACCACATGACTCTCAGTATAAGACCTGTACAGGAACCAGTGGCACCACATGACTCTCAGTATAAGACCTGTACAGGAACCTCAGGCACCACATGACTCTCACTATAAGACCTGTACAGGAACCTCAGGCACCACATGACTCTCAGTATGAGACCTGTACAGGAACCCCCGGCACCACATGACTCTCAGTATAAGGCCTGTACAGGAACCCCCGGCACCACATGACTCTCAGTATAAGACCTGTACAGGAACCTCAGGCACCACATGACTCTCAGTATAAGACCTGTACAGGAACCTCAGGCACCACATGACTCTCAGTATAAGACCTGTACAGGAACCAGCGGCACCACATGACTCTCAGTATAAGAACTGCACAGGATCCCCCCGCACCACATGACTCTCAGTATTAGAACTGTACAGGAACCTCAGGCACCACATGACTCTCAGTATAAGAACTGTACAGGAACCCCCAGCACCACATGACTCTCAGTCTTAGAACTGTACAGGAACCTCAGGCACCACATGACTCTCAGTATAAGAACTGTACAGGAACCCCCGGCACCACATGACTCTCAGTATAAGACCTGTACAGGAACCCCCGGCACCACATGACTCTCAGTATAAGGCCTGTACAGGAACCCCCGGCACCACATTACTCTCAGTATAAGACCTGTACAGGAACCCCCGGCACCACATGACTCTCAGTATAAGACCTGTACAGGAACCTCAGGCACCACATGACTTTCAGTATAAGACCTGTACAGGAACCTCAGGCACCACATGACTCTCAGTATAAGAAGAGTACAGGAACCCCCGGCACCACATGACTCTCAGTATAAGACCTGTACAGGAACCAGCGGCACCACATGACTCTCAGTATAAGACCTCTACAGGAACCTTAGGCACCACATGACTCTCAGTATAAGACCTGTACAGGAACCTCAGGCACCACATGACTCTCAGTATAAGACCTGTACAGGAACCTCAGGCACAACATGACTCTCAGTATAAGACCTGTACAGGAACCCCTGGCACCACATACTCCCAGTATAAGAACTGTACAGGAACCCCCAGCACCACATGACTCTCAGTATAAGACCTGTACAGGTCCCCCCGGCACCACATGACTCTCAGTATTAGAACTGTACAGGAACCTCAGGCACCACATGACTCTCAGTAAAAGAACTGTACAGGAACCCCCGGCACCACATGACTCTCAGTATAAGACCTGTACAGGAACCCCCGGCACCACATGACTCTCAGTATAAGACCTGTACAGGAACCCCCGGCACCACATTACTCTCAGTATAAGACCTGTACAGGAACCCCCGGCACCACATGACTCTCAGTATAAGACCTGTACAGGATATTCAGGCACCACATGACTTTCAGTATAAGACCTGTACAGGAACCTCAGGCACCACATGACTCTCAGTATAAGAACTGTACAGGAACCCCCGGCACCACATGACTCTCAGTATTAGAACTGTACAGGAACCCCCGGCACCACATGACTCTCAGTATTAGAACTGTACAGGAACCTCAGGCACCACATGACTCTCAGTATAAGAACTGTACAGGAACCCCCGGCACCACATGACTCTCAGTATTAGAACTGTACAGGAACCTCAGGCACCACATGACTCACAGTATAAGAACTGTACAGGAACCCCCGGCACCACATGACTCTCAGTATAAGACCTGTACAGGAACCTCAGGCACCACATGACTCTCAGTATAAGACCTGTACAGGAACCCCCAGCACCACATGACTCTCAGTATTAGAACTGTACAGGAAACTCAGGCAACACATGACTCTCAGTATAAGAACTGTACAGGAACCCCCGGCACCACATGACTCTCAGTATAAGACCTGTACAGGAACCCCCGGCACCACATAACTCTCAGTATAAGACCTGTACAGGAACCCCCGGCACCACATGACTCTCAGTATAAGACCTGTACAGGAACCAGCGGCACCACATGACTCTCAGTATAAGACCTGTACAGGAATCAGCGGCACCACATGACTCTCAGTATAAGACCTGTACAGGAACCAGCGGCACCACATGACTCTCAGTATAAGACCTGTACAGGAACCCCCGGCACCACATGACTCTCAGTATAAGACCTGTACAGGAACCTCAGGCACCACATGACTCTCAGTATAAGACCTGTACAGGAACTAGCGGCACCACATGACTCTCAGTATAAGACCTGTACAGGAACCAGCGGCACCACATGACTCTCAGTATAAAACCTGTACAGGAACCAGCGGCACCATATTACTCTCAGTATAAGACCTGTACATGAACCCCCGGCACCACATGACTCTCAGTATAAGACCTGTACAGGAACCCCCTGCACCACATGACTCTCAGTATAAGACCTGTACAGGAACCTCAGGCACCACATGCCTCTCAGTATAAGACCTGTACAGGAACCTCAGGCACCACATGACTCTCAGTATAAGACCTGTACAGGAACCAGCGGCACCACATGACTCTCAGTATAAGACCTGTACAGGAACCAGCGGCACCACATGACTCTCAGTATAAGACCTGTACAGGAACCCCCGGCACCACATGACTCTCAGTATAAGAACTGTACAGGAACCCCCGGCACCACATGACTCTCAGTATAAGACCTGTACAGGAACCTCAGGCACCACATGACTCTCAGTATAAGACCTGTACAGGAACCTCAGGCACCACATGACTCTCAGTATAAGACCTGTACAGGAACCAGCGGCACCACATGACTCTCAGTATAAGACCTGTACAGGAACCCCCGGCACCACATGACTCTCAGTATAAGACCTGTACAGGAACCCCCGGCACCACATAACTCTCAGTATAAGACCTGTACAGGGACCCCCGGCATCACATGACTCTCAGTATAAGACCTGTACAGGAACCTCAGGCACCACATGACTCTCAGTATAAGACCTGTACAGGAACCTCAGGCACCACATGACTCTCAGTATAAGACCTGTACAAGAACCAGCGGCACCACATGACTCTCAGTATAAGACCTGTACAGGAACCTCAGGCACCACATGACTCTCAGTATAAGACCTGTACAGGAACCCCTGGCACCACATGACTCTCAGTATAAGACCTGTACAGGAACCAGCGGCACCACATGACTCTCAGTATAAGACCTGTACAGGAACCAGCGGCACCACATGACTCTCAGTATAAGACCTGTACAGGAACCTCAGGCACCACATGACTCTCAGTATAAGACCTGTACAGGAACCTCAGGCACCACATGACTCTCAGTATAAGACCTGTACAGGAACCCCTGGCACCACATGACTCTCAGTATAAGAACTGTACAGGAACCCCCGGCACCACATGACTCTCAGTATTAGAACTGTACAGGAACCCCCGGCACCACATGACTCTCAGTATTAGAACTGTACAGGAACCTCAGGCACCACATGACTCTCAGTATAAGAACTGTACAGGAACCCCCGGCACCACATGACTCTCAGTATTAGAACTGTACAGGAACCTCAGGCACCACATGACTCTCAGTATAAGAACTGTACAGGAACCCCCGACACCACATGACTCTCAGTATAACACCTGTACAGGAACCTCAGGCACCACATGACTCTCAGTATAAGACCTGTACAGGAACCCCCGGCACCACATGACTCTCAGTAAAAGACCTGTACAGGAACCTCAGGCACCACATGCCTCTCAGTATAAGACCTGTACAGGAACCTCAGGCACCACATGACTCTCAGTATAAGACCTGTACAGGAACCAGCGGCACCACATGACTCTCAGTATAAGACCTGTACAGGAACCAGCGGCACCACATGACTCTCAGTATAAGACCTGTACAGGAACCCCCGGCACCACATGACTCTCAGTATAAGAACTGTACAGGAACCCCCGGCACCACATGACTCTCAGTATAAGACCTGTACAGGAACCTCAGGCACCACATGACTCTCAGTATAAGACCTGTACAGGAACCTCAGGCACCACATGACTCTCAGTATAAGACCTGTACAGGAACCCCCGGCACCACATGACTCTCAGTATAAGACCTGTACAGGAACCAGCGGCACCACATGACTCTCAGTATAAGACCTGTACAGGAACCAGCGGCACCACATGACTCTCAGTATAAGACCTCTACAGGAACCTCAGGCACCACATGACTCTCAGTATAAGACCTGTACAGGAACCTCAGGCACCACATGACTCTCAGTATAAGACCAGTACAGGAACCTCAGGCACAACATGACTCTCAGTACAAGACCTGTACAGGAACCCCTGGCACCACATGACTCCCAGTCAAAGAACTGTACAGGAACCCCCAGCACCACATGACTCTCAGTATAAGACCTGTACAGGAACCCCCGGCACCACATGACTCTCAGTATTAGAACTGTACAGGAACCCCCGGCACCACATGACTCTCAGTATAAGACCTGTACAGGAACCAGCGGCACCACATGACTCTCAGTATAAGACCTCTACAGGAACCTCAGGCACCACATGACTCTCAGTATAAGACCTGTACAGGAACCTCAGGCACCACATGACTCTCAGTATAAGACCAGTACAGGAACCTCAGGCACAACATGACTCTCAGTACAAGACCTGTACAGGAACCCCTGGCACCACATGACTCCCAGTCAAAGAACTGTACAGGAACCCCCAGCACCACATGACTCTCAGTATAAGACCTGTACAGGAACCCCCGGCACCACATGACTCTCAGTATTAGAACTGTACAGGAACCCCCGGCACCACATGACTCTCAGTATAAGACCTGTACAGGAACCCCCGGCACCACATGACTCTCAGTATAAGACCTGTACAGGAACCCCCGGCACCACATTACTCTCAGTATAAGACCTGTACAGGAACCCCCGGCACCACATGACTCTCAGTATAAGACCTGTACAGGAACCTCAGGCACCACATGACTTTCAGTATAAGACCTGTACAGGAACCTCAGGCACCACATGACTCTCAGTATAAGAAGAGTACAGGAACCCCCGGCACCACATGACTCTCAGTATAAGACCTGTACAGGAACCAGCGGCACCACATGACTCTCAGTATAAGACCTCTACAGGAACCTCAGGCACCACATGACTCTCAATATAAGACCTGTACAGGAACCTCAGGCACCACATGACTCTCAGTATAAGACCTGTACAGGAACCTCAGGCACAACATGACTCTCAGTATAAGACCTGTACAGGAACCCCTGGCACCACATGACTCTCAGTATAAGAACTGTACAGGAACCCCCAGCACCACATGAATCTCAGTATAAGACCTGTACAGGAACCTCAGGCACCACATGACTCTCAGTATAAGAAGAGTACAGGAAGCCCCGGCACCACATGACTCTCAGTATAAGACCTGTACAGGAACCAGCGGCACCACATGACTCTCAGTATAAGACCTGTACAGGAACCAGCGGCACCACATGACTCTCAGTATAAGACCTGTACAGGAACCCCCGGCACCACATGACTCTCAGTATAAGACCTGTACAGGAACCAGCGGCACCACATGACTCTCAGTATAAGACCTGTACAGGAACCAGCGGCACCACATGACTCTCAGTATAAGACCTGTACAGGAACCTCAGGCACCACATGACTCTCAGTATAAGACCTGTACAGGAACCTCAGGCACCACATGACTCTCAGTATAAGACCTGTACAGGAACCCCTGGCACCACATGACTCTCAGTATAAGAACTGTACAGGAACCCCCGGCACCACATGACTCTCAGTATTAGAACTGTACAGGAACCCCCGGCACCACATGACTCTCAGTATTAGAACTGTACAGGAACCTCAGGCACCACATGACTCTCAGTATAAGAACTGTACAGGAACCCCCGGCAACACATGACTCTCAGTATTAGAACTGTACAGGAACCTCAGGCACCACATGACTCTCAGTATAAGAACTGTACAGGAACCCCCGACACCACATGACTCTCAGTATAACACCTGTACAGGAACCTCAGGCACCACATGACTCTCAGTATAAGACCTGTACAGGAACCCCCGGCACCACATGACTCTCAGTATAAGACCTGTACAGGAACCTCAGGCACCACATGACTCTCAGTATAAGACCTGTACAGGAACCTCAGGCACCAAATGACTCTCAGTATAAGACCTGTACAGGAACCAGCGGCACCACATGACTCTCAGTATAAGACCTGTACAGGAACCTCAGGCACCACATGACTCTCAGTATAAGACCTGTACAGGAACCCCTGGCACCACATGACTCTCAGTATAAGACCTGTACAGGAACCAGCGGCACCACATGACTCTCAGTATAAGACCTGTACAGGAACCTCAGGCACCACATGACTCTCAGTATAAGACCTGTACAGGAACCAGCGGCACCACATGACTCTCAGTATAAGACCTGTACAGGAACCAGCGGCACCACATGACTCTCAGTATAAGACCTGTACAGGAACCCCCGGCACCACATGACTCTCAGTATAAGACCTGTACAGGAACCTCAGGCACCACATGACTCTCAGTATAAGACCTGTACAGGAACCTCAGGCACCACATGACTCTCAGTATAAGACCTGTACAGGAACCAGCGGCACCACATGACTCTCAGTATAAGACCTGTACAGGAACCAGCGGCACCACATGACTCTCAGTATAAGACCTGTACAGGAACCCCCGGCACCACATGACTCTCAGTATAAGACCTGTACAGGAACCCCCGGCACCACATGACTCTCAGTATAAGACCTGTACAGGAACCTCAGGCACCACATGACTCTCAGTATAAGACCTGTACAGGAACCAGCGGCACCACATGACTCTCAGTATAAGACCTGTACAGGAACAAGTGGCACCACATGACTCTCAGTATAAGACCTGTACAGGAACCTCAGGCACCACATGACTCTCACTATAAGACCTGTACAGGAACCTCAGGCACCACATGACTCTCAGTATAAGACCTGTGCAGGAACCCCCGGCACCACATGACTCTCAGTATAAGGCCTGTACAGGAACCCCCGGCACCACATGACTCTCAGTATAAGACCTGTACAGGAACCTCAGGCACCACATGACTCTCAGTATAAGACCTGTACAGGAACCTCAGGCACCAGATGACTCTCAGAATAAGACCTGTACAGGAACCAGCGGCACCACATGACTCTCAGTATAAGAACTGCACAGGATCCCCCGGCACCACATGACTCTCAGTATTAGAACTGTACAGGAACCCCCAGCACCACATGACTCTCAGTCTTAGAACTGTACAGGAACCTCAGGCACCACATGACTCTCAGTATAAGAACTGTACAGGAACCCCCGGCACCACATGACTCTCAGTATAAGACCTGTACAGGAACCCCCGGCACCACATGACTCTCAGTATAAGACCTGTACAGGAACCCCCGGCACCACATTACTCTCAGTATAAGACCTGTACAGGAACCCCCGGCACCACATGACTCTCAGTATAAGACCTGTACAGGAACCTCAGGCACCACATGACTTTCAGTATAAGACCTGTACAGGAACCTCAGGCACCACATGACTCTCAGTATAAGAAGAGTACAGGAACCCCCGGCACCACATGACTCTCAGTATAAGACCTGTACAGGAACCAGCGGCACCACATGACTCTCAGTATAAGACCTCTACAGGAACCTCAGGCACCACATGACTCTCAGTATAAGACCTGTACAGGAACCTCAGGCACCACATGACTCTCAGTATAAGACCTGTACAGGAACCTCAGGCACAACATGACTCTCAGTATAAGACATGTACAGGAACCCCTGGCACCACATGACTCCCAGTATAAGAACTGTACAGGAACCCCCAGCACCACATGACTCTCAGTATAAGACCTGTACAGGACCCCCCGGCACCACATGACTCTCAGTATTAGAACTGTCCAGGAACCTCAGGCACCACATGACTCTCAGTATAAGAACTGTACAGGAACCCCTGGCACCACATGACTCTCAGTATAAGACCTGTACAGGAACCCCCGGCACCACATGACTCTCAGTATAAGACCTGTACAGGAACCCCCGGCACCACATTGCTCTCAGTATAAGACCTGTACAGGAACCCCCGGCACCACATGACTCTCAGTATAAGACCTGTACAGGAACCTCAGGCACCACATGACTTTCAGTATAAGACCTGTACAGGAACCTCAGGCACCACATGACTCTCAGTATAAGAAGAGTACAGGAACCTCAGGCACCACATGACTCTCAGTATAAGACCTGTACAGGAACCCCCTGCACCACATGACTCTCAGTATAAGAACTGTACAGGAACCCCCGGCACCACATGACTCTCAGTATTAGAACTGTACAGGAACCTCAGGCACCACATGACTCTCAGTATAAGAACTGTACAGGAACCCCCGGCAACACATGACTCTCAGTATTAGAACTGTACAGGAACCTCAGGCACCACATGACTCTCAGTATAAGAACTGTACAGGAACCCCCGACACCACATGACTCTCAGTATAACACCTGTACAGGAACCTCAGGCACCACATGACTCTCAGTATAAGACCTGTACAGGAACCCCCGGCACCACATGACTCTCAGTATAAGACCTGTACAGGAACCTCAGGCACCACATGACTCTCAGTATAAGACCTGTACAGGAACCTCAGGCACCAAATGACTCTCAGTATAAGACCTGTACAGGAACCAGCGGCACCACATGACTCTCAGTATAAGACCTGTACAGGAACCTCAGGCACCACATGACTCTCAGTATAAGACCTGTACAGGAACCCCTGGCACCACATGACTCTCAGTATAAGACCTGTACAGGAACCAGCGGCACCACATGACTCTCAGTATGACCTGTACAGGAACCTCAGGCACCACATGACTCTCAGTATAAGACCTGTACAGGAACCAGCGGCACCACATGACTCTCAGTATAAGACCTGTACAGGAACCAGCGGCACCACATGACTCTCAGTATAAGACCTGTACAGGAACCCCCGGCACCACATGACTCTCAGTATAAGACCTGTACAGGAACCTCAGGCACCACATGACTCTCAGTATAAGACCTGTACAGGAACCTCAGGCACCACATGACTCTCAGTATAAGACCTGTACAGGAACCAGCGGCACCACATGACTCTCAGTATAAGACCTGTACAGGAACCAGCGGCACCACATGACTCTCAGTATAAGACCTGTACAGGAACCCCCGGCACCACATGACTCTCAGTATAAGACCTGTACAGGAACCCCCGGCACCACATGACTCTCAGTATAAGACCTGTACAGGAACCTCAGGCACCACATGACTCTCAGTATAAGACCTGTACAGGAACCAGCGGCACCACATGACTCTCAGTATAAGACCTGTACAGGAACAAGTGGCACCACATGACTCTCAGTATAAGACCTGTACAGGAACCTCAGGCACCACATGACTCTCACTATAAGACCTGTACAGGAACCTCAGGCACCACATGACTCTCAGTATAAGACCTGTGCAGGAACCCCCGGCACCACATGACTCTCAGTATAAGGCCTGTACAGGAACCCCCGGCACCACATGACTCTCAGTATAAGACCTGTACAGGAACCTCAGGCACCACATGACTCTCAGTATAAGACCTGTACAGGAACCTCAGGCACCAGATGACTCTCAGAATAAGACCTGTACAGGAACCAGCGGCACCACATGACTCTCAGTATAAGAACTGCACAGGATCCCCCGGCACCACATGACTCTCAGTATTAGAACTGTACAGGAACCCCCAGCACCACATGACTCTCAGTCTTAGAACTGTACAGGAACCTCAGGCACCACATGACTCTCAGTATAAGAACTGTACAGGAACCCCCGGCACCACATGACTCTCAGTATAAGACCTGTACAGGAACCCCCGGCACCACATGACTCTCAGTATAAGACCTGTACAGGAACCCCCGGCACCACATTACTCTCAGTATAAGACCTGTACAGGAACCCCCGGCACCACATGACTCTCAGTATAAGACCTGTACAGGAACCTCAGGCACCACATGACTTTCAGTATAAGACCTGTACAGGAACCTCAGGCACCACATGACTCTCAGTATAAGAAGAGTACAGGAACCCCCGGCACCACATGACTCTCAGTATAAGACCTGTACAGGAACCAGCGGCACCACATGACTCTCAGTATAAGACCTCTACAGGAACCTCAGGCACCACATGACTCTCAGTATAAGACCTGTACAGGAACCTCAGGCACCACATGACTCTCAGTATAAGACCTGTACAGGAACCTCAGGCACAACATGACTCTCAGTATAAGACATGTACAGGAACCCCTGGCACCACATGACTCCCAGTATAAGAACTGTACAGGAACCCCCAGCACCACATGACTCTCAGTATAAGACCTGTACAGGACCCCCCGGCACCACATGACTCTCAGTATTAGAACTGTCCAGGAACCTCAGGCACCACATGACTCTCAGTATAAGAACTGTACAGGAACCCCTGGCACCACATGACTCTCAGTATAAGACCTGTACAGGAACCCCCGGCACCACATGACTCTCAGTATAAGACCTGTACAGGAACCCCCGGCACCACATTGCTCTCAGTATAAGACCTGTACAGGAACCCCCGGCACCACATGACTCTCAGTATAAGACCTGTACAGGAACCTCAGGCACCACATGACTTTCAGTATAAGACCTGTACAGGAACCTCAGGCACCACATGACTCTCAGTATAAGAAGAGTACAGGAACCTCAGGCACCACATGACTCTCAGTATAAGACCTGTACAGGAACCCCCTGCACCACATGACTCTCAGTATAAGAACTGTACAGGAACCCCCGGCACCACATGACTCTCAGTATTAGAACTGTACAGGAACCCCCGGCACCACATGACTCTCAGTATTAGAACTGTACAGGAACCTCAGGCACCACATGACTCTCAGTATAAGAACTGTACAGGAACCCCCGGCACCACATGACTCTCAGTATTAGAACTGTACAGGAACCTCAGGCACCACATGACTCTCAGTATAAGAACTGTACAGGAACCCCCGGCACCACATGACTCTCAGTATAAGACCTGTACAGGAACCTCAGGCACCACATGGACTCTCAGTATAAGACCTGTACAGGAACCAGCGGCACCACATGTCTCTCAGTATAAGACCTGTACAGAAACCAGCGGCACCACATGACTCTCAGTATAAGACCTGTACAGGAACCAGCGGCACCACATGACTCTCAGTATAAGACCTGTACAGGAACCCCCGGCACCACATGACTCTCAGTATAAGACCTGTACAGGAACCCCCGGCACCACATGACTCTCAGTATAAGACCTGTACAGGAACCTCAGGCACCACATGGACTCTCAGTATAAGACCTGTACAGGAACCAGCGGCACCACATGACTCTCAGTATAAGACCTGTACAGGAACCAGCGGCACCACATGACTCTCAGTATAAGACCTGTACAGGAACCCCCGGCACCACATGACTCTCAGTATAAGACCTGTACAGGAACCTCAGGCACCACATGACTCTCAGTATAAGACCTGTACAGGAACCCCCAGCACCACATGACTCTCAGTATTAGAACTGTACAGGAAACTCAGGCACCACATGACTCTCAGTATAAGAACTGTACAGGAACCCCCGGCACCACATGACTCTCAGTATAAGACCTGTACAGGAACCCCCGGCACCACATAACTCTCAGTATAAGACCTGTACAGGAACCCCCGGCACCACATGACTCTCAGTATAAGACCTGTACAGGAACCAGCAGCACCACATGACTCTCAGTATAAGACCTGTACAGGAATCAGCGGCACCACATGACTCTCAGTATAAGACCTGTACAGGAACCCCCGGCACCACATGACTCTCAGTATAAGACCTGTACAGGAACCTCAGGCACCACATGACTCTCAGTATAAGACCTGTACAGGAACCCCCGGCACCACATGACTCTCAGTATAAGACCTGTACAGGAACCTCAGGCACCACATGACTCTCAGTATAAGACCTGTACAGGAACTAGCGGCACCACATGACTCTCAGTATAAGACCTGTACAGGAACCAGCGGCACCACATGACTCTCAGTATAAAACCTGTACAGGAACCAGCGGCACCATATTACTCTCAGTATAAGACCTGTACATGAACCCCCGGCACCACATGACTCTCAGTATAAGACCTGTACAGGAACCCCCTGCACCACATGACTCTCAGTATAAGACCTGTACAGGAACCCCCGGCACCACATAACTCTCAGTATAAGACCTGTACAGGGACCCCCGGCATCACATGACTCTCAGTATAAGATCTGTACAGGAACCTCAGGCACCACATGACTCTCAGTATAAGACCTGTACAGGAACCTCAGGCACCACATGACTCTCAGTATAAGACCTGTACAGGAACCAGCGGCACCACATGACTCTCAGTATAAGACCTGTACAGGAACCTCAGGCACCACATGACTCTCAGTATAAGACCTGTACAGGAACCCCTGGCACCACATGACTCTCAGTATAAGACCTGTACAGGAACCAGCGGCACCACATGACTCTCAGTATAAGACCTGTACAGGAACCAGCGGCACCACATGACTCTCAGTATAAGACCTGTACAGGAACCTCAGGCACCACATGACTCTCAGTCTAAGACCTGTACAGGAACCTCAGGCACCACATGACTCTCAGTATAAGACCTGTACAGGAACCCCTGGCACCACATGACTCTCAGTATAAGAACTGTACAGGAACCCCCGGCACCACATGAATCTCAGTATTAGAACTGTACAGGAACCCCCGGCACCATATGACTCTCAGTATTAGAACTGTACAGGAACCTCAGGCACCACATGACTCTCAGTATAAGAACTGTACAGGAACCCCCGGCACCACATGACTCTCAGTATTAGAACTGTACAGGAACCTCAGGCACCACATGACTCTCAGTATAAGACCTGTACAGGAACCCCCGGCATCACATGACTCTCAGTATAAGACCTGTACAGGAACCCCCGGCACCACATGACTCTCAGTATAAGACCTGTACAGGAACCTCAGGCACCACATGACTCTCAGTATAAGACCTGTACAGGAACCTCAGGCACCACATGACTCTCAGTATAAGACCTGTACAGGAACCAGCGGCACCACATGACTCTCAGTATAAGACCTGTACAGGAACCTCAGGCACCACATGACTCTCAGTATAAGACCTGTACAGGAACCCCTGGCACCACATGACTCTCAGTATAAGACCTGTACAGGAACCAGCGGCACCACATGACTCTCAGTATAAGACCTGTACAGGAACCTCAGGCACCACATGACTCTCAGTATAAGACCTGTACAGGAACCAGCGGCACCACATGACTCTCAGTATAAGACCTGTACAGGAACCAGCGGCACCACATGACTCTCAGTATAAGACCTGTACAGGAACCCCCGGCACCACATGACTCTCAGTATAAGACCTGTACAGGAACCCCCGGCACCACATGACTCTCAGTATAAGACCTGTACAGGAACCTCAGGCACCACATGACTCTCAGTATAAGACCTGTACAGGAACCTCAGGCACCACATGACTCTCAGTATAAGACCTGTACAGGAACCAGCGGCACCACATGACTCTCAGTATAAGACCTGTACAGGAACCAGCGGCACCACATGACTCTCAGTATAAGACCTGTACAGGAACCCCCGGCACCACATGACTCTCAGTATAAGACCTGTACAGGAACCCCCGGCACCACATGACTCTCAGTATAAGACCTGTACAGGAACCTCAGGCACCACATGACTCTCAGTATAAGACCTGTACAGGAACCAGTGGCACCACATGACTCTCAGTATAAGACCTGTACAGGAACCTCAGGCACCACATGACTCTCACTATAAGACCTGTACAGGAACCTCAGGCACCACATGACTCTCAGTATAAGACCTGTACAGGAACCCCCGTCACCACATGACTCTCAGTATAAGACCTGTACAGGAACCTCAGGCACCACATGACTCTCAGTATAAGACCTGTACAGGAACCAGCGGCACCACATGACTCTCAGTATAAGACCTGTACAGGAACCAGTGGCACCACATGACTCTCAGTATAAGACCTGTACAGGAACCTCAGGCACCACATGACTCTCACTATAAGACCTGTACAGGAACCTCAGGCACCACATGACTCTCAGTATAAGACCTGTACAGGAACCCCCGGCACCACATGACTCTCAGTATAAGGCCTGTACAGGAACCACATGACTCTCAGTATAAGACCTGTACAGGAACCTCAGGCACCACATGACTCTCAGTATAAGACCTGTACAGGAACCTCAGGCACCAGATGACTCTCAGTATAAGACCTGTACAGGAACCAGCGGCACCACATGACTCTCAGTATAAGAACTGCACAGGATCCCCCGGCACCACATGACTCTCAGTATTAGAACTGTACAGGAACCTCAGGCACCACATGACTCTCAGTATAAGAACTGTACAGGAACCCCCAGCACCACATGACTCTCAGTCTTAGAACTGTACAGGAACCTCAGGCACCACATGACTCTCAGTATAAGAACTGTACAGGAACCCCCGGCACCACATGACTCTCAGTATAAGACCTGTACAGGAACCCCCGGCACCACATGACTCTCAGTATAAGACCTGTACAGGAACCCCCGGCACCACATTACTCTCAGTATAAGACCTGTACAGGAACCCCCGGCACCACATGACTCTCAGTATAAGACCTGTACAGGAACCTCAGGCACCACATGACTTTCAGTATAAGACCTGTACAGGAACCTCAGGCACCACATGACTCTCAGTATAAAAAGAGTACAGGAACCCCCGGCACCACATGACTCTCAGTATAAGACCTGTACAGGAACCAGCGGCACCACATGACTCTCAGTATAAGACCTCTACAGGAACCTCAGGCACCACATGACTCTCAGTATAAGACCTGTACAGGAACCTCAGGCACCACATGACTCTCAGTATAAGACCTGTACAGGAACCTCAGGCACAACATGACTCTCAGTATAAGACCTGTACAGGAACCCCTGGCACCACATGACTCCCAGTATAAGACCTGTACAGGAACCCCCAGCACCACATGACTCTCAGTATAAGACCTGTACAGGACCCCCCGGCACCACATGACTCTCAGTATTAGAACTGTACAGGAACCTCAGGCACCACATGACTCTCAGTATAAGAACTGTACAGGAACCCCCGGCACCACATGACTCTCAGTATAAGACCTGTACAGGAACCCCCGGCACCACATGACTCTCAGTATAAGACCTGTACAGGAACCCCCGGCACCACATTACTCTCAGTATAAGACCTGTACAGGAACCCCCGGCACCACATGACTCTCAGTATAAGACCTGTACAGGAACCTCAGGCACCACATGACTTTCAGTATAAGACCTGTACAGGAACCTCAGGCAACACATGACTCTCAGTATAAGAAGAGTACAGGAACCCCCGGCACCACATGACTCTCAGTATAAGACCTGTACAGGAACCAGCGGCACCACATGACTCTCAGTATAAGACCTCTACAGGAACCTCAGGCACCACATGACTCTCAGTATAAGACCTGTACAGGAACCTCAGGCACAACATGACTCTCAGTATAAGACCTGTACAGGAACCCCTGGCACCACATGACTCTCAGTATAAGAACTGTACAGGAACCCACAGCACCACATGACTCTCAGTATAAGACCTGTACAGGAACCCCCGGCACCACATGACTCTCAGTATAAGACCTGTACAGGAACCTCAGGCACCACATGACTTTCAGTATAAGACCTGTACAGGAACCCCCGGCACCACATGACTCTCAGTATAAGACCTGTACAGGAACCAGCGGCACCACATGACTCTCAGTATAAGACCTCTACAGGAACCTCAGGCACCACATGACTCTCAGTATAAGACCTGTACAGGAACCTCAGGCACCACATGACTCTCAGTATAAGACCTGTACAGGAACCCCCGACACCACATGCGTCTCAGTATAAGAACTGTACAGGAACCCCCGGCACCACATGACTCTCAGTATTAGAACTGTACAGGAACCCCCGGCACCACATGACTCTCAGTATTAGAACTGTACAGGAACCTCAGGCACCACATGACTCTCAGTATTAGAACTGTACAGGAACCCCCGGCACCACATGACTCTCAGTATTAGAACTGTACAGGAACCTCAGGCACCACATGACTCTCAGTATAAGAACTGTACAGGAACCCCCGGCACCACATGACTCTCAATATAAGACCTGTACAGGAACCTCAGGCACCACATGACTCTCAGTATAAGACCTGTACAGGAACCAGCGGCACCACATGACTCTCAGTATAAGACCTGTACAGAAACCAGCGGCACCACATGACTCTCAGTATAAGACCTGTACAGGAACCAGCGGCACCACATGACTCTCAGTATAAGACCTGTACAGGAACCCCCGGCACCACATGACTCTCAGTATAAGACCTGTACAGGAACCCCCGGCACCACATGACTCTCAGTATAAGACCTGTACAGGAACCTCAGGCACCACATGGACTCTCAGTATAAGACCTGTACAGGAACCAGCGGCACCACATGACTCTCAGTATAAGACCTGTACAGGAACCAGCGGCACCACATGACTCTCAGTATAAGACCTGTACAGGAACCCCCGGCACCACATGACTCTCAGTATAAGACCTGTACAGGAACCTCAAGCACCACATGACTCTCAGTATAAGACCTGTACAGGAACCCCCAGCACCACATGACTCTCAGTATTAGAACTGTACAGGAAACTCAGGCACCACATGACTCTCAGTATAAGAACTGTACAGGAACCCCCGGCACCACATGACTCTCAGTATAAGACCTGTACAGGAACCCCCGGCACCACATAACTCTCAGTATAAGACCTGTACAGGAACCCCCGGCACCACATGACTCTCAGTATAAGACCTGTACAGGAACCAGCGGCACCACATGACTCTCAGTATAAGACCTGTACAGGAATCAGCGGCACCACATGACTCTCAGTATAAGACCTGTACAGGAACCCCCGGCACGACATGACTCTCAGTATAAGACCTGTACAGGAACCTCAGGCACCACATGACTCTCAGTATAAGACCTGTACAGGAACCCCCGGCACCACATGACTCTCAGTATAAGACCTGTACAGGAACCTCAGGCACCACATGACTCTCAGTATAAGACCTGTACAGGAACTAGCGGCACCACATGACTCTCAGTATAAGACCTGTACAGGAACCAGCGGCACCACATGACTCTCAGTATAAAACCTGTACAGGAACCAGCGGCGCCATATTACTCTCAGTATAAGACCTGTACAGGAACCCCGGCACCACATGACTCTCAGTATAAGACCTGTACAGGAACCCCCTGCACCACATGACTCTCAGTATAAGACCTGTACAGGAACCCCCGGCACCACATGACTCTCAGTATAAGACCTGTACAGGAACCTCAGGCACCACATGCCTCTCAGTATAAGACCTGTACAGGAACCTCAGGCACCACATGACTCTCAGTATAAGACCTGTACAGGAACCAGCGGCACCACATGACTCTCAGTATAAGACCTGTACAGGAACAAGCGGCACCACATGACTCTCAGTATAAGACCTGTACAGGAACCCCCGGCACCACATGACTCTCAGTATAAGAACTGTACAGGAACCCCCGGCACCACATGACTCTCAGTATAAGACCTGTACAGGAACCTCAGGCACCACATGACTCTCAGTATAAGACCTGTACAGGAACCTCAGGCACCACATGACTCTCAGTATAAGACCTGTACAGGAACCAGCGGCACCACATGACTCTCAGTATAAGACCTGTGCAGGAACCCCCGGCACCACATGACTCTCAGTATAAGACCTGTACAGGAACCCCCGGCACCACATAACTCTCAGTATAAGAACTGTACAGGAACCCCCGGCACCACATGACTCTCAGTATAAGACCTGTACAGGAACCCCCGGCACCACATAACTCTCAGTATAAGACCTGTACAGGAACCCCCGGCACCACATGACTCTCAGTATAAGACCTGTACAGGAACCAGCGGCACCACATGACTCTCAGTATAAGACCTGTACAGAAATCAGCGGCACCACATGACTCTCAGTATAAGACCTGTACAGGAACCCCCGGCACCACATGACTCTCAGTATAAGACCTGTACAGGAACCTCAGGCACCACATGACTCTCAGTATAAGACCTGTACAGGAACCTCAGGCACCACATGACTCTCAGTATAAGACCTGTACAGGAACCCCCGGCACCACATGACTCTCAGTATAAGACCTGTACAGGAACCTCAGGCACCACATGACTCTCAGTATAAGACCTGTACAGGAACTAGCGGCACCACATGACTCTCAGTATAAGACCTGTACAGGAACCAGCGGCACCACATGACTCTCAGTATAAAACCTGTACAGGAACCAGCGGCGCCATATTACTCTCAGTATAAGACCTGTACAGGAACCCCGGCACCACATGACTCTCAGTATAAGACCTGTACAGGAACCTCAGGCACCACATGACTCTCAGTATAAGACCTGTACAGGAACCTCAGGCACCACATGACTCTCAGTATAAGACCTGTACAGGAACCCCCGGCACCACATGACTCTCAGTATAAGACCTGTACAGGAACCTCAGGCACCACATGCCTCTCAGTATAAGACCTGTACAGGAACCTCAGGCACCACATGACTCTCAGTATAAGACCTGTACAGGAACCAGCGGCACCACATGACTCTCAGTATAAGACCTGTACAGGAACCAGCGGCACCACATGACTCTCAGTATAAGACCTGTACAGGAACCCCCGGCACCACATGACTCTCAGTATAAGAACTGTACAGGAACCCCCGGCACCACATGACTCTCAGTATAAGACCTGTACAGGAACCTCAGGCACCACATGACTCTCAGTATAAGACCTGTACAGGAACCTCAGGCACCACATGACTCTCAGTATAAGACCTGTACAGGAACCAGCGGCACCACATGACTCTCAGTATAAGACCTGTGCAGGAACCCCCGGCACCACATGACTCTCAGTATAAGACCTGTACAGGAACCCCCGGCACCACATAACTCTCAGTATAAGACCTGTACAGGGACCCCCGGCATCACATGACTCTCAGTATAAGACCTGTACAGGAACCTCAGGCACCACATGACTCTCAGTATAAGACCTGTACAGGAACCTCAGGCACCACATGACTCTCAGTATAAGACCTGTACAGGAACCAGCGGCACCACATGACTCTCAGTATAAGACCTGTACAGGAACCTCAGGCACCACATGACTCTCAGTATAAGACCTGTACAGGAACCCCTGGCACCACATGACTCTCAGTATAAGACCTGTACAGGAACCAGCGGCACCACATGACTCTCAGTATAAGACCTGTACAGGAACCAGCGGCACCACATGACTCTCAGTATAAGACCTGTACAGGAACCTCAGGCACCACATGACTCTCAGTATAAGACCTGTACAGGAACCTCAGGCACCACATGACTCTCAGTATAAGACCTGTACAGGAACCCCTGGCACCACATGACTCTCAGTATAAGAACTGTACAGGAACCCCCGGCACCACATGACTCTCAGTATTAGAACTGTACAGGAACCCCCGGCACCACATGACTCTCAGTATTAGAACTGTACAGGAACCTCAGGCACCACATGACTCTCAGTATAAGAACTGTACAGGAACCCCCGGCACCACATGACTCTCAGTATTAGAACTGTACAGGAACCTCAGGCACCACATGACTCTCAGTATAAGAACTGTACAGGAACCCCCGACACCACATGACTCTCAGTATAACACCTGTACAGGAACCTCAGGCACCACATGACTCTCAGTATAAGACCTGTACAGGAACTAGCGGCACCACATGACTCTCAGTATAAGACCTGTACAGGAACCAGCGGCACCACATGACTCTCAGTATAAAACCTGTACAGGAACCAGCGGCGCCATATTACTCTCGGTATAAGACCTGTACAGGAACCCCGGCACCACATGACTCTCAGTATAAGACCTGTACAGGAACCCCCTGCACCACATGACTCTCAGTATAAGACCTGTACAGGAACCCCCGGCACCACATGACTCTCAGTATAAGACCTGTACAGGAACCTCAGGCACCACATGCCTCTCAGTATAAGACCTGTACAGGAACCTCAGGCACCACATGACTCTCAGTATAAGACCTGTACAGGAACCAGCGGCACCACATGACTCTCAGTATAAGACCTGTACAGGAACCAGAGGCACCACATGACTCTCAGTATAAGACCTGTACAGGAACCCCCGGCACCACATGACTCTCAGTATAAGAACTGTACAGGAACCCCCGGCACCACATGACTCTCAGTATAAGACCTGTACAGGAACCAGCGGCACCACATGACTCTCAGTATAAGACCTGTACAGGAACCAGCGGCACCACATGACTCTCAGTATAAGACCTGTACAGGAACCCCCGGCACCACATGACTCTCAGTATAAGACCTGTACAGGAACCTCAAGCACCACATGACTCTCAGTATAAGACCTGTACAGGAACCCCCAGCACCACATGACTCTCAGTATTAGAACTGTACAGGAAACTCAGGCACCACATGACTCTCAGTATAAGAACTGTACAGGAACCCCCGGCACCACATGACTCTCAGTATAAGACCTGTACAGGAACCCCCGGCACCACATAACTCTCAGTATAAGACCTGTACAGGAACCCCCGGCACCACATGACTCTCAGTATAAGACCTGTACAGGAACCAGCGGCACCACATGACTCTCAGTATAAGACCTGTACAGGAATCAGCGGCACCACATGACTCTCAGTATAAGACCTGTACAGGAACCCCCGGCACCACATGACTCTCAGTATAAGACCTGTACAGGAACCTCAGGCACCACATGACTCTCAGTATAAGACCTGTACAGGAACCCCCGGCACCACATGACTCTCAGTATAAGACCTGTACAGGAACCTCAGGCACCACATGACTCTCAGTATAAGACCTGTACAGGAACTAGCGGCACCACATGACTCTCAGTATAAGACCTGTACAGGAACCAGCGGCACCACATGACTCTCAGTATAAAACCTGTACAGGAACCAGCGGCGCCATATTACTCTCAGTATAAGACCTGTACAGGAACCCCGGCACCACATGACTCTCAGTATAAGACCTGTACAGGAACCCCCTGCACCACATGACTCTCAGTATAAGACCTGTACAGGAACCCCCGGCACCACATGACTCTCAGTATAAGACCTGTACAGGAACCTCAGGCACCACATGCCTCTCAGTATAAGACCTGTACAGGAACCTCAGGCACCACATGACTCTCAGTATAAGACCTGTACAGGAACCAGCGGCACCACATGACTCTCAGTATAAGACCTGTACAGGAACCAGCGGCACCACATGACTCTCAGTATAAGACCTGTACAGGAACCCCCGGCACCACATGACTCTCAGTATAAGAACTGTACAGGAACCCCCGGCACCACATGACTCTCAGTATAAGACCTGTACAGGAACCTCAGGCACCACATGACTCTCAGTATAAGACCTGTACAGGAACCTCAGGCACCACATGACTCTCAGTATAAGACCTGTACAGGAACCAGCGGCACCACATGACTCTCAGTATAAGACCTGTGCAGGAACCCCCGGCACCACATGACTCTCAGTATAAGACCTGTACAGGAACCCCCGGCACCACATAACTCTCAGTATAAGAACTGTACAGGAACCCCCGGCACCACATGACTCTCAGTATAAGACCTGTACAGGAACCCCCGGCACCACATAACTCTCAGTATAAGACCTGTACAGGAACCCCCGGCACCACATGACTCTCAGTATAAGACCTGTACAGGAACCAGCGGCACCACATGACTCTCAGTATAAGACCTGTACAGGAATCAGCGGCACCACATGACTCTCAGTATAAGACCTGTACAGGAACCCCCGGCACCACATGACTCTCAGTATAAGACCTGTACAGGAACCTCAGGCACCACATGACTCTCAGTATAAGACCTGTACAGGAACCTCAGGCACCACATGACTCTCAGTATAAGACCTGTACAGGAACCCCCGGCACCACATGACTCTCAGTATAAGACCTGTACAGGAACCTCAGGCACCACATGACTCTCAGTATAAGACCTGTACAGGAACTAGCGGCACCACATGACTCTCAGTATAAGACCTGTACAGGAACCAGCGGCACCACATGACTCTCAGTATAAAACCTGTACAGGAACCAGCGGCGCCATATTACTCTCAGTATAAGACCTGTACAGGAACCTCAAGCACCACATGACTCTCAGTATAAGACCTGTACAGGAACCCCCAGCACCACATGACTCTCAGTATTAGAACTGTACAGGAAACTCAGGCACCACATGACTCTCAGTATAAGAACTGTACAGGAACCCCCGGCACCACATGACTCTCAGTATAAGACCTGTACAGGAACCCCCGGCACCACATAACTCTCAGTATAAGACCTGTACAGGAACCCCCGGCACCACATGACTCTCAGTATAAGACCTGTACAGGAACCAGCGGCACCACATGACTCTCAGTATAAGACCTGTACAGGAATCAGCGGCACCACATGACTCTCAGTATAAGACCTGTACAGGAACCCCCGGCACGACATGACTCTCAGTATAAGACCTGTACAGGAACCTCAGGCACCACATGACTCTCAGTATAAGACCTGTACAGGAACCCCCGGCACCACATGACTCTCAGTATAAGACCTGTACAGGAACCTCAGGCACCACATGACTCTCAGTATAAGACCTGTACAGGAACTAGCGGCACCACATGACTCTCAGTATAAGACCTGTACAGGAACCAGCGGCACCACATGACTCTCAGTATAAAACCTGTACAGGAACCAGCGGCGCCATATTACTCTCAGTATAAGACCTGTACAGGAACCCCGGCACCACATGACTCTCAGTATAAGACCTGTACAGGAACCCCCTGCACCACATGACTCTCAGTATAAGACCTGTACAGGAACCCCCGGCACCACATGACTCTCAGTATAAGACCTGTACAGGAACCTCAGGCACCACATGCCTCTCAGTATAAGACCTGTACAGGAACCTCAGGCACCACATGACTCTCAGTATAAGACCTGTACAGGAACCAGCGGCACCACATGACTCTCAGTATAAGACCTGTACAGGAACCAGCGGCACCACATGACTCTCAGTATAAGACCTGTACAGGAACCCCCGGCACCACATGACTCTCAGTATAAGAACTGTACAGGAACCCCCGGCACCACATGACTCTCAGTATAAGACCTGTACAGGAACCTCAGGCACCACATGACTCTCAGTATAAGACCTGTACAGGAACCTCAGGCACCACATGACTCTCAGTATAAGACCTGTACAGGAACCAGCGGCACCACATGACTCTCAGTATAAGACCTGTGCAGGAACCCCCGGCACCACATGACTCTCAGTATAAGACCTGTACAGGAACCCCCGGCACCACATAACTCTCAGTATAAGAACTGTACAGGAACCCCCGGCACCACATGACTCTCAGTATAAGACCTGTACAGGAACCCCCGGCACCACATAACTCTCAGTATAAGACCTGTACAGGAACCCCCGGCACCACATGACTCTCAGTATAAGACCTGTACAGGAACCAGCGGCACCACATGACTCTCAGTATAAGACCTGTACAGAAATCAGCGGCACCACATGACTCTCAGTATAAGACCTGTACAGGAACCCCCGGCACCACATGACTCTCAGTATAAGACCTGTACAGGAACCTCAGGCACCACATGACTCTCAGTATAAGACCTGTACAGGAACCTCAGGCACCACATGACTCTCAGTATAAGACCTGTACAGGAACCCCCGGCACCACATGACTCTCAGTATAAGACCTGTACAGGAACCTCAGGCACCACATGACTCTCAGTATAAGACCTGTACAGGAACTAGCGGCACCACATGACTCTCAGTATAAGACCTGTACAGGAACCAGCGGCACCACATGACTCTCAGTATAAAACCTGTACAGGAACCAGCGGCGCCATATTACTCTCAGTATAAGACCTGTACAGGAACCCCGGCACCACATGACTCTCAGTATAAGACCTGTACAGGAACCTCAGGCACCACATGACTCTCAGTATAAGACCTGTACAGGAACCTCAGGCACCACATGACTCTCAGTATAAGACCTGTACAGGAACCCCCGGCACCACATGACTCTCAGTATAAGACCTGTACAGGAACCTCAGGCACCACATGCCTCTCAGTATAAGACCTGTACAGGAACCTCAGGCACCACATGACTCTCAGTATAAGACCTGTACAGGAACCAGCGGCACCACATGACTCTCAGTATAAGACCTGTACAGGAACCAGCGGCACCACATGACTCTCAGTATAAGACCTGTACAGGAACCCCCGGCACCACATGACTCTCAGTATAAGAACTGTACAGGAACCCCCGGCACCACATGACTCTCAGTATAAGACCTGTACAGGAACCTCAGGCACCACATGACTCTCAGTATAAGACCTGTACAGGAACCTCAGGCACCACATGACTCTCAGTATAAGACCTGTACAGGAACCAGCGGCACCACATGACTCTCAGTATAAGACCTGTGCAGGAACCCCCGGCACCACATGACTCTCAGTATAAGACCTGTACAGGAACCCCCGGCACCACATAACTCTCAGTATAAGACCTGTACAGGGACCCCCGGCATCACATGACTCTCAGTATAAGACCTGTACAGGAACCTCAGGCACCACATGACTCTCAGTATAAGACCTGTACAGGAACCTCAGGCACCACATGACTCTCAGTATAAGACCTGTACAGGAACCAGCGGCACCACATGACTCTCAGTATAAGACCTGTACAGGAACCTCAGGCACCACATGACTCTCAGTATAAGACCTGTACAGGAACCCCTGGCACCACATGACTCTCAGTATAAGACCTGTACAGGAACCAGCGGCACCACATGACTCTCAGTATAAGACCTGTACAGGAACCAGCGGCACCACATGACTCTCAGTATAAGACCTGTACAGGAACCTCAGGCACCACATGACTCTCAGTATAAGACCTGTACAGGAACCTCAGGCACCACATGACTCTCAGTATAAGACCTGTACAGGAACCCCTGGCACCACATGACTCTCAGTATAAGAACTGTACAGGAACCCCCGGCACCACATGACTCTCAGTATTAGAACTGTACAGGAACCCCCGGCACCACATGACTCTCAGTATTAGAACTGTACAGGAACCTCAGGCACCACATGACTCTCAGTATAAGAACTGTACAGGAACCCCCGGCACCACATGACTCTCAGTATTAGAACTGTACAGGAACCTCAGGCACCACATGACTCTCAGTATAAGAACTGTACAGGAACCCCCGACACCACATGACTCTCAGTATAACACCTGTACAGGAACCTCAGGCACCACATGACTCTCAGTATAAGACCTGTACAGGAACTAGCGGCACCACATGACTCTCAGTATAAGACCTGTACAGGAACCAGCGGCACCACATGACTCTCAGTATAAAACCTGTACAGGAACCAGCGGCGCCATATTACTCTCGGTATAAGACCTGTACAGGAACCCCGGCACCACATGACTCTCAGTATAAGACCTGTACAGGAACCCCCTGCACCACATGACTCTCAGTATAAGACCTGTACAGGAACCCCCGGCACCACATGACTCTCAGTATAAGACCTGTACAGGAACCTCAGGCACCACATGCCTCTCAGTATAAGACCTGTACAGGAACCTCAGGCACCACATGACTCTCAGTATAAGACCTGTACAGGAACCAGCGGCACCACATGACTCTCAGTATAAGACCTGTACAGGAACCAGAGGCACCACATTACTCTCAGTATAAGACCTGTACAGGAACCCCCGGCACCACATGACTCTCAGTATAAGAACTGTACAGGAACCCCCGGCACCACATGACTCTCAGTATAAGACCTGTACAGGAACCAGCGGCACCACATGACTCTCAGTATAAGACCTGTACAGGAACCAGCGGCACCACATGACTCTCAGTATAAGACCTGTACAGGAACCCCCGGCACCACATGACTCTCAGTATAAGACCTGTACAGGAACCTCAAGCACCACATGACTCTCAGTATAAGACCTGTACAGGAACCCCCAGCACCACATGACTCTCAGTATTAGAACTGTACAGGAAACTCAGGCACCACATGACTCTCAGTATAAGAACTGTACAGGAACCCCCGGCACCACATGACTCTCAGTATAAGACCTGTACAGGAACCCCCGGCACCACATAACTCTCAGTATAAGACCTGTACAGGAACCCCCGGCACCACATGACTCTCAGTATAAGACCTGTACAGGAACCAGCGGCACCACATGACTCTCAGTATAAGACCTGTACAGGAATCAGCGGCACCACATGACTCTCAGTATAAGACCTGTACAGGAACCCCCGGCACCACATGACTCTCAGTATAAGACCTGTACAGGAACCTCAGGCACCACATGACTCTCAGTATAAGACCTGTACAGGAACCCCCGGCACCACATGACTCTCAGTATAAGACCTGTACAGGAACCTCAGGCACCACATGACTCTCAGTATAAGACCTGTACAGGAACTAGCGGCACCACATGACTCTCAGTATAAGACCTGTACAGGAACCAGCGGCACCACATGACTCTCAGTATAAAACCTGTACAGGAACCAGCGGCGCCATATTACTCTCAGTATAAGACCTGTACAGGAACCCCGGCACCACATGACTCTCAGTATAAGACCTGTACAGGAACCCCCTGCACCACATGACTCTCAGTATAAGACCTGTACAGGAACCCCCGGCACCACATGACTCTCAGTATAAGACCTGTACAGGAACCTCAGGCACCACATGCCTCTCAGTATAAGACCTGTACAGGAACCTCAGGCACCACATGACTCTCAGTATAAGACCTGTACAGGAACCAGCGGCACCACATGACTCTCAGTATAAGACCTGTACAGGAACCAGCGGCACCACATGACTCTCAGTATAAGACCTGTACAGGAACCCCCGGCACCACATGACTCTCAGTATAAGAACTGTACAGGAACCCCCGGCACCACATGACTCTCAGTATAAGACCTGTACAGGAACCTCAGGCACCACATGACTCTCAGTATAAGACCTGTACAGGAACCTCAGGCACCACATGACTCTCAGTATAAGACCTGTACAGGAACCAGCGGCACCACATGACTCTCAGTATAAGACCTGTGCAGGAACCCCCGGCACCACATGACTCTCAGTATAAGACCTGTACAGGAACCCCCGGCACCACATAACTCTCAGTATAAGAACTGTACAGGAACCCCCGGCACCACATGACTCTCAGTATAAGACCTGTACAGGAACCCCCGGCACCACATAACTCTCAGTATAAGACCTGTACAGGAACCCCCGGCACCACATGACTCTCAGTATAAGACCTGTACAGGAACCAGCGGCACCACATGACTCTCAGTATAAGACCTGTACAGGAATCAGCGGCACCACATGACTCTCAGTATAAGACCTGTACAGGAACCCCCGGCACCACATGACTCTCAGTATAAGACCTGTACAGGAACCTCAGGCACCACATGACTCTCAGTATAAGACCTGTACAGGAACCTCAGGCACCACATGACTCTCAGTATAAGACCTGTACAGGAACCCCCGGCACCACATGACTCTCAGTATAAGACCTGTACAGGAACCTCAGGCACCACATGACTCTCAGTATAAGACCTGTACAGGAACTAGCGGCACCACATGACTCTCAGTATAAGACCTGTACAGGAACCAGCGGCACCACATGACTCTCAGTATAAAACCTGTACAGGAACCAGCGGCGCCATATTACTCTCAGTATAAGACCTGTACAGGAACCCCGGCACCACATGACTCTCAGTATAAGACCTGTACAGGAACCTCAGGCACCACATGACTCTCAGTATAAGACCTGTACAGGAACCTCAGGCACCACATGACTCTCAGTATAAGACCTGTACAGGAACCCCCGGCACCACATGACTCTCAGTATAAGACCTGTACAGGAACCTCAGGCACCACATGCCTCTCAGTATAAGACCTGTACAGGAACCTCAGGCACCACATGACTCTCAGTATAAGACCTGTACAGGAACCAGCGGCACCACATGACTCTCAGTATAAGACCTGTACAGGAACCAGCGGCACCACATGACTCTCAGTATAAGACCTGTACAGGAACCCCCGGCACCACATGACTCTCAGTATAAGAACTGTACAGGAACCCCCGGCACCACATGACTCTCAGTATAAGACCTGTACAGGAACCTCAGGCACCACATGACTCTCAGTATAAGACCTGTACAGGAACCTCAGGCACCACATGACTCTCAGTATAAGACCTGTACAGGAACCAGCGGCACCACATGACTCTCAGTATAAGACCTGTGCAGGAACCCCCGGCACCACATGACTCTCAGTATAAGACCTGTACAGGAACCCCCGGCACCACATAACTCTCAGTATAAGACCTGTACAGGGACCCCCGGCATCACATGACTCTCAGTATAAGACCTATACAGGAACCTCAGGCACCACATGACTCTCAGTATAAGACCTGTACAGGAACCTCAGGCACCACATGACTCTCAGTATAAGACCTGTACAGGAACCAGCGGCACCACATGACTCTCAGTATAAGACCTGTACAGGAACCTCAGGCACCACATGACTCTCAGTATAAGACCTGTACAGGAACCCCTGGCACCACATGACTCTCAGTATAAGACCTGTACAGGAACCAGCGGCACCACATGACTCTCAGTATAAGACCTGTACAGGAACCAGCGGCACCACATGACTCTCAGTATAAGACCTGTACAGGAACCTCAGGCACCACATGACTCTCAGTATAAGACCTGTACAGGAACCTCAGGCACCACATGACTCTCAGTATAAGACCTGTACAGGAACCCCTGGCACCACATGACTCTCAGTATAAGAACTGTACAGGAACCCCCGGCACCACATGACTCTCAGTATTAGAACTGTACAGGAACCCCCGGCACCACATGACTCTCAGTATTAGAACTGTACAGGAACCTCAGGCACCACATGACTCTCAGTATAAGAACTGTACAGGAACCCCCGGCACCACATGACTCTCAGTATTAGAACTGTACAGGAACCTCAGGCACCACATGACTCTCAGTATAAGAACTGTACAGGAACCCCCGACACCACATGACTCTCAGTATAACACCTGTACAGGAACCTCAGGCACCACATGACTCTCAGTATAAGACCTGTACAGGAACTAGCGGCACCACATGACTCTCAGTATAAGACCTGTACAGGAACCAGCGGCACCACATGACTCTCAGTATAAAACCTGTACAGGAACCAGCGGCGCCATATTACTCTCAGTATAAGACCTGTACAGGAACCCCGGCACCACATGACTCTCAGTATAAGACCTGTACAGGAACCCCCTGCACCACATGACTCTCAGTATAAGACCTGTACAGGAACCCCCGGCACCACATGACTCTCAGTATAAGACCTGTACAGGAACCTCAGGCACCACATGCCTCTCAGTATAAGACCTGTACAGGAACCTCAGGCACCACATGACTCTCAGTATAAGACCTGTACAGGAACCAGCGGCACCACATGACTCTCAGTATAAGACCTGTACAGGAACCAGAGGCACCACATGACTCTCAGTATAAGACCTGTACAGGAACCCCCGGCACCACATGACTCTCAGTATAAGAACTGTACAGGAACCCCCGGCACCACATGACTCTCAGTATAAGACCTGTACAGGAACCTCAGGCACCACATGACTCTCAGTATAAGACCTGTACAGGAACCTCAGGCACCACATGACTCTCAGTATAAGACCTGTACAGGAACCAGCGGCACCACATGACTCTCAGTATAAGACCTGTGCAGGAACCCCCGGCACCACATGACTCTCAGTATAAGACCTGTACAGGAACCCCCGGCACCACATAACTCTCAGTATAAGACCTGTACAGGGACCCCCGGCATCACATGACTCTGAGTATAAGACCTGTACAGGAACCTCAGGCACCACATGACTCTCAGTATAAGACCTGTACAGGAACCTCAGGCACCACATGACTCTCAGTATAAGACCTGTACAGGAACCAGCGGCACCACATGACTCTCAGTATAAGACCTGTACAGGAACCTCAGGCACCACATGACTCTCAGTATAAGACCTGTACAGGAACCCCTGGCACCACATGACTCTCAGTATAAGACCTGTACAGGAACCAGCGGCACCACATGACTCTCAGTATAAGACCTGTACAGGAACCAGCGGCACCACATGACTCTCAGTATAAGACCTGTACAGGAACCTCAGGCACCACATGACTCTCAGTATAAGACCTGTACAGGAACCTCAGGCACCACATGACTCTCAGTATAAGACCTGTACAGGAACCCCTGGCACCACATGACTCTCAGTATAAGAACTGTACAGGAACCCCCGGCACCACATGACTCTCAGTATTAGAACTGTACAGGAACCCCCGGCACCACATGACTCTCAGTATTAGAACTGTACAGGAACCTCAGGCACCACATGACTCTCAGTATAAGAACTGTACAGGAACCCCCGGCACCACATGACTCTCAGTATTAGAACTGTACAGGAACCTCAGGCACCACATGACTCTCAGTATAAGAACTGTACAGGAACCCCCGACACCACATGACTCTCAGTATAACACCTGTACAGGAACCTCAGGCACCACATGACTCTCAGTATAAGACCTGTACAGGAACCCCCGGCATCACATGACTCTCAGTATAAGACCTGTACAGGAACCCCCGGCACCACATGACTCTCAGTATAAGACCTGTACAGGAACCTCAGGCACCACATGACTCTCAGTATAAGACCTGTACAGGAACCTCAGGCACCACATGACTCTCAGTATAAGACCTGTACAGGAACCAGCGGCACCACATGACTCTCAGTATAAGACCTGTACAGGAACCTCAGGCACCACATGACTCTCAGTATAAGACCTGTACAGGAACCCCTGGCACCACATGACTCTCAGTATAAGACCTGTACAGGAACCAGCGGCACCACATGACTCTCAGTATAAGACCTGTACAGGAACCTCAGGCACCACATGACTCTCAGTATAAGACCTGTACAGGAACCAGCGGCACCACATGACTCTCAGTATAAGACCTGTACAGGAACCCCCGGCACCACATGACTCTCAGTATAAGACCTGTACAGGAACCCCCGGCACCACATGACTCTCAGTATAAGACCTGTACAGGAACCTCAGGCACCACATGACTCTCAGTATAAGACCTGTACAGGAACCTCAGGCACCACATGACTCTCAGTATAAGACCTGTACAGGAACCAGCGGCACCACATGACTCTCAGTATAAGACCTGTACAGGAACCAGCGGCACCACATGACTCTCAGTATAAGACCTGTACAGGAACCCCCGGCACCACATGACTCTCAGTATAAGACCTGTACAGGAACCCCCGGCACCACATGACTCTCAGTATAAGACCTGTACAGGAACCTCAGGCACCACATGACTCTCAGTATAAGACCTGTACAGGAACCCCCGTCACCACATGACTCTCAGTATAAGACCTGTACAGGAACCTCAGGCACCACATGACTCTCAGTATAAGACCTGTACAGGAACCAGCGGCACCACATGACTCTCAGTATAAGACCTGTACAGGAACCAGTGGCACCACATGACTCTCAGTATAAGACCTGTACAGGAACCTCAGGCACCACATGACTCTCACTATAAGACCTGTACAGGAACCTCAGGCACCACATGACTCTCAGTATAAGACCTGTACAGGAACCCCCGGCACCACATGACTCTCAGTATAAGGCCTGTACAGGAACCCCCGGCACCACATGACTCTCAGTATAAGACCTGTACAGGAACCAGCGGCACCACATGACTCTCAGTATAAGAACTGCACAGGATCCCCCGGCACCACATGACTCTCAGTATTAGAACTGTACAGGAACCCCTGGCACCACATGACTCTCAGTATAAGACCTGTACAGGAACCCCCAGCACATCATGACTCTCAGTCTTAGAACTGTACAGGAACCTCAGGCACCACATGACTCTCAGTATAAGAACTGTACAGGAACCCCCGGCACCACATGACTCTCAGTATAAGACCTGTACAGGAACCCCCGGCACCACATGACTCTCAGTATAAGACCTCTACAGGAACCCCCGGCACCACATTACTCTCAGTATAAGACCTGTACAGGAACCCCCGGCACCACATGACTCTCAGTATAAGACCTGTACAGGAACCTCAGGCACCACATGACTTTCAGTATAAGACCTGTACAGGAACCTCAGGCACCACATGACTCTCAGTATAAGACCTGTACAGGAACCAGCGGCACCACATGACTCTCAGTATAAGACCTCTACAGGAACCTCAGGCACCACATGACTCTCAGTATAAGACCTGTACAGGAACCTCAGGCACCACATGACTCTCAGTATAAGCCCTGTACAGGAACCTCAGGCACAACATGACTCTCAGTATAAGACCTGTACAGGAACCCCTGGCACCACATGACTCCCAGTATAAGAACTGTACAGGAACCCCCAGCACCACATGACTCTCAGTATAAGACCTGTACAGGACCCCCCGGCACCACATGACTCTCAGTATTAGAACTGTACAGGAACCTCAGGCACCACATGACTCTCAGTATAAGAACTGTACAGGAACCCCCGGCACCACATGACTCTCAGTATAAGACCTGTACAGGAACCCCCGGCACCACATGACTCTCAGTATAAGACCTGTACAGGAACCCCCGGCACCACATTACTCTCAGTATAAGACCTGTACAGGAACCCCCGGCACCACATGACTCTCAGTATAAGACCTGTACAGGAACCTCAGGCACCACATGACTTTCAGTATAAGACCTGTACAGGAACCTCAGGCACCACATGACTCTCAGTGTAAGAAGAGTACAGGAACCCCCGGCACCACATGACTCTCAGTATAAGACCTGTACAGGAACCAGCGGCACCACATGACTCTCAGTATAAGACCTCTACAGGAACCTCAGGCACCACATGACTCTCAGTATAAGACCTGTACAGGAACCTCAGGCACCACATGACTCTCAGTATAAGACCTGTACAGGAACCTCAGGCACAACATGACTCTCAGTATAAGACCTGTACAGGAACCCCTGGCACCACATGACTCTCAGTATAAGACCTGTACAGGAACCCCCCGGCACCACATGCGTCTCAGTATAAGACCTGTACAGGAACCAGCGGCACCACATGACTCTCAGTATAAGACCTGTACAGGAACCCCTGGCACCACATGACTCTCAGTATAAGAACTGTACAGGAACCCCCGGCACCACATGACTCTCAGTATTAGAACTGTACAGGAACCCCCGGCACCACATGACTCTCAGTATTAGAACTGTACAGGAACCAGCGGCACCACATGACTCTCAGTATAAGAACTGCACAGGATCCCCCGGCACCACATGACTCTCAGTATTAGAACTGTACAGGAACCTCAGGCACCACATGACTCTCAGTATAAGAACTGTACAGGAACCCCCAGCACCACATGACTCTCAGTATTAGAACTGTACAGGAACCTCAGGCACCACATGACTCTCAGTATAAGAACTGTACAGGAACCCCCGGCACCACATGACTCTCAGTATAAGACCTGTACAGGAACCCCCGGCACCACATGACTCTCAGTATAAGACCTGTACAGGAACCCCCGGCACCACATTACTCTCAGTATAAGACCTGTACAGGAACCCCCGGCACCACATGACTCTCAGTATAAGACCTGTACAGGAACCTCAGGCACCACATGACTTTCAGTATAAGACCTGTACAGGAACCTCAGGCACCACATGACTCTCAGTATAAGAAGAGTACAGGAACCCCCGGCACCACATGACTCTCAGTATAAGACCTGTACAGGAACCAGCGGCACCACATGACTCTCAGTATAATACCTCTACAGGAACCTCAGGCACCACATGACTCTCAGTATAAGACCTGTACAGGAACCTCAGGCACCACATGACTCTCAGTATAAGACCTTTACAGGAACCTCAGGCACAACATGACTCTCAGTATAAGACCTGTACAGGAACCCCTGGCACCACATGACTCTCAGTATAAGAACTGTACAGGAACCCCCAGCACCACATGACTCTCAGTATAAGACCTGTACAGGAACCAGCGGCACCACATGACTCTCAGTATAAGACCTGTACAGGAACCCCCGGCACCACATGAATCTCAGTATAAGACCTGTACAGGAACCCCCGGCACCACATGACTCTCAGTATAAGACCTGTACAGGAACCTCAGGCACCACATGACTCTCAGTATAAGAACTGTACAGGAACCCCCGGCACCACATGACTCTCATTATTAGAACTGTACAGGAACCCCCGGCACCACATGACTCTCAGTATTAGAACTGTACAGGAACCAGCGGCACCACATGACTCTCAGTATAAGACCTGTACAGGAACCCCCGGCACCACATGACTCTCAGTATAAGACCTGTACAGGAACCAGCGGCACCACATGACTCTCAGTATAAGACCTGTACATGAAAAAGCGGCACCACATGACTCTCAGTATAAGACCTGTACAGGAACCAGCGGCACCACATGACTCTCAGTATAAGACCTGTACAGCAACCCCCGGCACCACATGAATCTCAGTATAAGACCTGTACAGGAACGCCCGGCACCACATGACTCTCAGTATAAGACCTGTACAGGAACCTCAGGCACCACATGACTCTCAGTATAAGACCTGTACAGGAACCTCAGGCACAACATGACTCTCAGTATAAGACCTGTACAGGAACCCCTGGCACCACATGACTCTCAGTATAAGAACTGTACAGGAACCCCCAGCACCACATGACTCTCAGTATAAGACCTGTACAGGAACCCCCGGCACCACATGCCTCTCAGTATAAGACCTGTACAGGAACCAGCGGCACCACATGACTCTCAGTATAAGACCTGTACAGGAACCCCTGGCACCACATGACTCTCAGTATAAGAACTGTACAGGAACCCCCGGCACCACATGACTCTCAGTATTAGAACTGTACAGGAACCCCCGGCACCACATGACTCTCAGTATTAGAACTGTACAGGAACCAGCGGCACCACATGACTCTCAGTATAAGACCTGTACAGGAACCCCCGGCACCACATGACTCTCAGTATAAGACCTGTACAGGAACCAGCGGCACCACATGACTCTCAGTATAAGACCTGTACAGGAACCTCAGGCACCACATGACTCTCAGTATAAGACCTGTACAGGAACCAGCGGCACCACATGACTCTCAGTATAAGACCTGTACAGGAACCTCAGGCACCACATGACTCTCAGTATAAAACCTGTACAGGAACCTCCGGCACCACATGACTCTCAGTATAAGACCTGTACAGGAAAAAAAGGCACCACATGACTCTCAGTATAAGACCTTTACAGGAACCTCAGGCACCACATGACTCTCAGTATAAGACCTGTACAGGAACCCCTGGCACCACATGACTCTCAGTATAAGAACTGTACAGGAACCCCCGGCACCACATGACTCTCAGTATTAGAACTGTACAGGAACCCCAGGCACCACATGACTCTCAGTTTAAGAACTGTACAGGAACCCCCGGCACAACACATGACTCTCAGTATAAGACCTGTACAGGAACCTCAGGCACCACATGGACTCTCAGTATAAGACCTGTACAGGAACCAGCGGCACCACATGACTCTCAGTATAAGACCTGTACAGGAACCAGCGGCACCACATGACTCTCAGTATAAGACCTGTACAGGAACCCCCGGCACCACATGAATCTCAGTATAAGACCTGTACAGGAACCCCCGGCACCACATGACTCTCAGTATAAGACCTGTACAGGAACCTCAGGCACCACATGACTCTCAGTATAAGACCTGTACAGGAACCTCAGGCACCACATGACTCTCAGTATAAGACCTGTACAGGAACCAGCGGCACCACATGACTCTCAGTATAAGACCTGTACAGGAACCCCCGGCACCACATGACTCTCAGTATAAGACCTGTACAGGAACCCCCGACACCACATGACTCTCAGTATAAGACCTGTACAGGAACCTCAGGCACCACATGACTCTCAGTATAAGACCTGTACAGGAACCTCAGGCACCACATGACTCTCAGTATAAGACCTGTACAGGAACCAGCGGCACCACATGACTCTCAGTATAAGACCTGTACAGGAACCTCAGGCACCACATGACTCTCAGTATAAGACCTGTACAGGAACCAGCGGCACCACATGACTCTCAGTATAAGACCTGTACAGGAACCTCAGGCACCACATGACTCTCAGTATAAGACCTGTACAGGAACCAGCGGCACCACATGACTCTCAGTATAAGACCTGTACAGGAACCTCAGGCACCACGTGACTCTCAGTATAAGACCTGTACAGGAACCTCCGGCACCACATGACTCTCAGTATAAGACCTGTACAGGAAAAAGCGGCACCACATGACTCTCAGTATAAGACCTTTACAGGAACCTCAGGCACCACATGACTCTCAGTATAAGACCTGTACAGGAACCCCTGGCACCACATGACTCTCAGTATAAGAACTGTACAGGAACCCCCGGCACCACATGACTCTCAATATAAGACCTGTACAGGAACCAGCGGCACCACATGACTCTCAGTACAAGACCTGTACAGGAACCTGCGGCACCACATGACTCTCAGTATAAGACCTGTACAGGAACCAGCGGCACCACATGACTCTCAGTATAAGACCTGTACAGGAACCAGTGGCACCACATGACTCTCAGTATAAGACCTGTACAGGAACCTCAGGCACCACATGACTCTCACTATAAGACCTGTACAGGAACCTCAGGCACCACATGACTCTCAGTATAAGACCTGTACAGGAACCCCCGGCACCACATGACTCTCAGTATAAGGCCTGTAAAGGAACCCCCGGTACACATGACTCTCAGTATAAGACCTGTACAGGAACCTCAGGCACCACATGACTCTCAGTATAAGACCTGTACAGGAACCTCAGGCACCACATGACTCTCAGTTTAAGACCTGTACAGGAACCAGCGGCACCACATGACTCTCAGTATAAGACCTGTACAGGAACCCCCGGCACCACATGACTCTCAGTATAAGACCTGTACAGGAACCTCAGGCACCACATGACTCTCAGTATAAGACCTGTACAGGAACCTCAGGCACCACATGACTCTCAGTATAAGACCTGTACAGGAACCAGCGGCACCACATGACTCTCAGTACAAGACCTGTACAGGAACCAGCGGCACCACATGACTCTCAGTATAAGACCTGTACAGGAACCAGCGGCACCACATGACTCTCAGTATAAGACCTGTACAGGAACCAGTGGCACCACATGACTCTCAGTATAAGACCTGTACAGGAACCTCAGGCACCACATGACTCTCACTATAAGACCTGTACAGGAACCTCAGGCACCACATGACTCTCAGTATAAGACCTGTACAGGAACCCCCGGCACCACATGACTCTCAGTATAAGGCCTGTACAGGAACCCCCGGTACACATGACTCTCAGTATAAGACCTGTACAGGAACCTCAGGCACCACATGACTCTCAGTATAAGACCTGTACAGGAACCTCAGGCACCACATGACTCTCAGTATAAGACCTGTACAGGAACCAGTGGCACCACATGACTCTCAGTATAAGACCTGTACAGGAACCCCCGGCACCACATGACTCTCAGTATAAGACCTGTACAGGAACCTCAGGCACCACATGACTCTCAGTATAAGACCTGTACAGGAACCTCAGGCACCACATGACTCTCAGTATAAGACCTGTACAGGAACCAGCGGCACCACATGACTCTCAGTATAAGACCTGTACAGGAACCCCCGGCACCACATGACTCTCAGTATAAGACCTGTACAGGAACCCCCGGCACCACATGACTCTCAGTATTAGAACAGTACAGGAACCCCAGGCACCACATGACTCTCAGTATAAGACCTGTACAGGAACCAGCGGCACCACATGACTCTCAGTACAAGACCTGTACAGGAACCAGCGGCACCACATGACTCTCAGTATAAGACCTGTACAGGAACCCCCGGCACCACATGACTCTCAGTATAAGACCTGTACAGGAACCCCCGGCACCACATGACTCTCAGTATTAGAACAGTACAGGAACCTCAGGCACCACATGAATCTCAGTATAAGAATCTCACAGGATCCCCCGGCACCACATGACTCTCAGTATTAGAACTGTACAGGAACCTCAGGCACCACATGACTCTCAGTATAAGACCTGTACAGGAACCTCCGGCACCACATGACTCTCAGTATAAGACCTGTACAGGAAAAAGGGGCACCACATGACTCTCAGTATAAGACCTTTACAGGAACCTCAGGCACCACATGACTCTCAGTATAAGACCTGTACAGGAACCCCTGGCACCACATGACTCTCAGTATAAGAACTGTACAGGAACCCCCGGCACCACATGACTCTCAGTATAAGACCTGTACAGGAACCAGCGGCACCACATGACTCTCAGTACAAGACCTGTACAGGAACCAGCGGCACCACATGACTCTCAGTATAAGACCTGTACAGGAACCAGCGGCACCACATGACTCTCAGTATAAGACCTGTACAGGAACCAGTTGCACCACATGACTCTCAGTATAAGACCTGTACAGGAACCTCAGGCACCACATGACTCTCACTATAAGACCTGTACAGGAACCTCAGGCACCACATGACTCTCAGTATAAGACCTGTACAGGAACCCCCGGCACCACATGACTCTCAGTATAAGGCCTGTAAAGGAACCCCCGGTACACATGACTCTCAGTATAAGACCTGTACAGGAACCTCAGGCACCACATGACTCTCAGTATAAGACCTGTACAGGAACCTCAGGCACCACATGACTCTCAGTACAAGACCTGTACAGGAACCTCAGGCACCACATGACTCTCAGTATAAGACCTGTACAGGAACCAGCGGCACCACATGACTCTCAGTATAAGACCTGTACAGGAACCCCCGGCACCACATGACTCTCAGTATAAGACCTGTACAGGAACCTCAGGCACCACATGACTCTCAGTATAAGACCTGTACAGGAACCTCAGGCACCAAATGACTCTCAGTATAAGACCTGTACAGGAACCAGCGGCACCACATGACTCTCAGTACAAGACCTGTACAGGAACCAGCGGCACCACATGACTCTCAGTATAAGACCTGTACAGGAACCAGCGGCACCACATGACTCTCAGTATAAGACCTGTACAGGAACCAGTGGCACCACATGACTCTCAGTATAAGACCTGTACAGGAACCTCAGGCACCACATGACTCTCACTATAAGACCTGTACAGGAACCTCAGGCACCACATGACTCTCAGTATAAGACCTGTACAGGAACCCCCGGCACCACATGACTCTCAGTATAAGGCCTGTACAGGAACCCCCGGTACACATGACTCTCAGTATAAGACCTGTACAGGAACCTCAGGCACCACATGACTCTCAGTATAAGACCTGTACAGGAACCTCAGGCACCACATGACTCTCAGTATAAGACCTGTACAGGAACCAGCGGCACCACATGACTCTCAGTATAAGACCTGTACAGGAACCCCCGGCACCACATGACTCTCAGTATAAGACCTGTACAGGAACCTCAGGCACCACATGACTCTCAGTATAAGACCTGTACAGGAACCTCAGGCACCACATGACTCTCAGTATAAGACCTGTACAGGAACCAGCGGCACCACATGACTCTCAGTATAAGACCTGTACAGGAACCCCCGGCACCACATGACTCTCAGTATAAGACCTGTACAGGAACCCCCGGCACCACATGACTCTCAGTATTAGAACAGTACAGGAACCCCCGGCACCACATGACTCTCAGTACAAGACCTGTACAGGAACCAGCGGCACCACATGACTCTCAGTACAAGACCTGTACAGGAACCAGCGGCACCACATGACTCTCAGTATAAGACCTGTACAGGAACCCCCGGCACCACATGACTCTCAGTATAAGACCTGTACAGGAACCCCCGGCACCACATGACTCTCAGTATTAGAACAGTACAGGAACCTCAGGCACCACATGACTCTCAGTATAAGAATCTCACAGGATCCCCCGGCACCACATGACTCTCAGTATTAGAACTGTACAGGAACCTCAGGCACCACATGACTCTCAGTATAAGAACTGTACAGGAACCCCCGGCACCACATGACTCTCAGTATAAGACCTGTACAGGAACCCCCGGCACCACATAACTCTCAGTATAAGACCTGTACAGGAACCCCTGGCACCACATGTCTCTCAGTATAAGACCTGTACAGGAACCCCCGGCACCACATGACTCTCAGTATAAGACCTGTACAGGAACCAGCGGCACCACATGACTCTCAGTATAAGACCTGTACAGGAACCAGCGGCACCACATGACTCTCAGTATAAGACCTGTACAGGAACCCCCGGCACCACATGACTCTCAGTATAAGACCTGTACAGGAACCTCAGGCACCACATGACTCTCAGTATAAGACCTGTACAGGAACTAGCGGCACCACATGACTCTTAGTATAAGACCTGTACAGGAACCAGCGGCACCACATCACTCTCAGTATAAGACCTGTACAGGAACCCCCGCACCACATGACTCTCAGTATAAGACCTGTACAGGAACCTCAGGCACCACATGACTCTCAGTATAAGACCTGTACAGGAACCAGCGGCACCACATGACTCTCAGTATAAGACCTGTACAGGAACCTCAGGCACCACATGACTCTCAGTATAAGACCTGTACAGGAACCTCAGGCACCACATGACTCTCAGTATAATACCTATACAGGAACTACCGGCACCACATGACTCTCAGTATAAGGCCTGTACAGGAACCCCCGGCACCACATGACTCTCAGTATAAGACCTGTACAGGAACCCCCGGCACCACATGACTCTCAGTATAAGACCTGTACAGGAACCTCAGGCACCACATGACTCTCAGTATAAGACCTGTACAGGAACCAGCGGCACCACATGACTCTCAGTATAAGACCTGTACAGGAACCCCCGGCACCACATGACTCTCAGTATTAGAACTGTACAGGAACCTCAGGCACCACATGACTCTCACTATAAGAACTGCACAGGAACCCCCGGCACCACATGACTCTCAGTATTAGAACTGTACAGGAACCCCCGGCACCACATGACTCTCAGTATTAGAACTGTACAGGAACCTCAGGCACCACATGACTCTCAGTATAAGAACTGTACAGGAACCCCCGGCACCACATGACTCTCAGTATTAGAACTGTACAGGAACCTCAGGCACCACATGACTCTCAGTATAAGAACTGTACAGGAACCCCCGGCACCACATGACTCTCAGTATAAGAACTGTACAGGAACCCCCGGCACCACATGACTCTCAGTATAAGACCTGTACAGGAACCTCCGGCACCACATGACTCTCAGTATAAGGCCTGTAAAGGAACCCCCGGTACACATGACTCTCAGTATAAGACCTGTACAGAAACCTCAGGCACCACATGACTCTCAGTATAAGGCCTGTACAGGAACCTCAGGCACCACATGACTCTCAGTATAAGACCTGTACAGGAACCAGCGGCACCACATGACTCTCAGTATAAGACCTGTACAGGAACCCCCGGCACCACATGACTCTCAGTATAAGACCTGTACAGGAACCTCAGGCACCACATGACTCTCAGTATAAGACCTGTACAGGAACCTCAGGCACCACATGACTCTCAGTATAAGACCTGTACAGGAACCAGCGGCACCACATGACTCTCAGTACAAGACCTGTACAGGAACCAGCGGCACCACATGACTCTCAGTATAAGACCTGTACAGGAACCAGCGGCACCACATGACTCTCAGTATAAGACCTGTACAGGAACCAGTGGCACCACATGACTCTCAGTATAAGACCTGTACAGGAACCTCAGGCACCACATGACTCTCACTATAAGACCTGTACAGGAACCTCAGGCACCACATGACTCTCAGTATAAGACCTGTACAGGAACCCCCGGCACCACATGACTCTCAGTATAAGGCCTGTACAGGAACCCCCGGTACACATGACTCTCAGTATAAGACCTGTACAGGAACCTCAGGCACCACATGACTCTCAGTATAAGACCTGTACAGGAACCTCAGGCACCACATGACTCTCAGTATAAGACCTGTACAGGAACCAGCGGCACCACATGACTCTCAGTATAAGACCTGTACAGGAACCCCCGGCACCACATGACTCTCAGTATAAGACCTGTACAGGAACATCAGGCACCACATGACTCTCAGTATAAGACCTGTACAGGAACCTCAGGCACCACATGACTCTCAGTATAAGACCTGTACAGGAACCAGCGGCACCACATGACTCTCAGTATAAGACCTGTACAGGAACCCCCGGCACCACATGACTCTCAGTATAAGACCTGTACAGGAACCCCCGGCACCACATGACTCTCAGTATTAGAACAGTACAGGAACCCCCGGCACCACATGACTCTCAGTATAAGACCTGTACAGGAACCAGCGGCACCACATGACTCTCAGTACAAGACCTGTACAGGAACCAGCGGCACCACATGACTCTCAGTATAAGACCTGTACAGGAACCCCCGGCACCACATGACTCTCAGTATAAGACCTGTACAGGAACCCCCGGCACCACATGACTCTCAGTATTAGAACAGTACAGGAACCTCAGGCACCACATGACTCTCAGTATAAGAATCTCACAGGATCCCCCGGCACCACATGACTCTCAGTATTAGAACTGTACAGGAACCTCAGGCACCACATGACTCTCAGTATAAGAACTGTACAGGAACCCCCGGCACCACATGACTCTCAGTATAAGACCTGTACAGGAACCCCCGGCACCACATAACTCTCAGCATAAGACCTGTACAGGAACCCCCGGCACCACATGACTCTCAGTATAAGACCTGTACAGGAACCCCCGGCACCACATGACTCTCAGTATAAGACCTGTACAGGAACCAGCGGCACCACATGACTCTCAGTATAAGACCTGTACAGGAACCAGCGGCACCACATGACTCTCAGTATAAGACCTGTACAGGAACCCCCGGCACCACATGACTCTCAGTATAAGACCTGTACAGGAACCTCAGGCACCACATGACTCTCAGTATAAGACCTGTACAGGAACTAGCGGCACCACATGACTCTTAGTATAAGACCTGTACAGGAACCAGCGGCACCACATCACTCTCAGTATAAGACCTGTACAGGAACCCCCGCACCACATGACTCTCAGTATAAGACCTGTACAGGAACCTCAGGCACCACATGACTCTCAGTATAAGACCTGTACAGGAACCAGCGGCACCACATGACTCTCAGTATAAGACCTGTACAGGAACCTCAGGCACCACATGACTCTCAGTATAAGACCTGTACAGGAACCTCAGGCACCACATGACTCTCAGTATAATACCTATACAGGAACTACCGGCACCACATGACTCTCAGTATAAGGCCTGTACAGGAACCCCCGGCACCACATGACTCTCAGTATAAGACCTGTACAGGAACCTCAGGCACCACATGACTCTCAGTATAAGACCTGTACAGGAACTAGCGGCACCACATGACTCTTAGTATAAGACCTGTACAGGAACCAGCGGCACCACATCACTCTCAGTATAAGACCTGTACAGGAACCCCCGCACCACATGACTCTCAGTATAAGACCTGTACAGGAACCTCAGGCACCACATGACTCTCAGTATAAGACCTGTACAGGAACCAGCGGCACCACATGACTCTCAGTATAAGACCTGTACAGGAACCTCAGGCACCACATGACTCTCAGTATAAGACCTGTACAGGAACCTCAGGCACCACATGACTCTCAGTATAATACCTATACAGGAACTACCGGCACCACATGACTCTCAGTATAAGGCCTGTACAGGAACCCCCGGCACCACATGACTCTCAGTATAAGACCTGTACAGGAACCCCCGGCACCACATGACTCTCAGTATAAGACCTGTACAGGAACCTCAGGCACCACATGACTCTCAGTATAAGACCTGTACAGGAACCAGCGGCACCACATGACTCTCAGTATAAGACCTGTACAGGAACCCCCGGCACCACATGACTCTCAGTATTAGAACTGTACAGGAACCTCAGGCACCACATGACTCTCACTATAAGAACTGCACAGGAACCCCCGGCACCACATGACTCTCAGTATTAGAACTGTACAGGAACCCCCGGCACCACATGACTCTCAGTATTAGAACTGTACAGGAACCTCAGGCACCACATGACTCTCAGTATAAGAACTGTACAGGAACCCCCGGCACCACATGACTCTCAGTATTAGAACTGTACAGGAACCTCAGGCACCACATGACTCTCAGTATAAGAACTGTACAGGAACCCCCGGCACCACATGACTCTCAGTATAAGAACTGTACAGGAACCCCCGGCACCACATGACTCTCAGTATAAGACCTGTACAGGAACCTCCGGCACCACATGACTCTCAGTATAAGGCCTGTAAAGGAACCCCCGGTACACATGACTCTCAGTATAAGACCTGTACAGAAACCTCAGGCACCACATGACTCTCAGTATAAGGCCTGTACAGGAACCTCAGGCACCACATGACTCTCAGTATAAGACCTGTACAGGAACCAGCGGCACCACATGACTCTCAGTATAAGACCTGTACAGGAACCCCCGGCACCACATGACTCTCAGTATAAGACCTGTACAGGAACCTCAGGCACCACATGACTCTCAGTATAAGACCTGTACAGGAACCTCAGGCACCACATGACTCTCAGTATAAGACCTGTACAGGAACCAGCGGCACCACATGACTCTCAGTACAAGACCTGTACAGGAACCAGCGGCACCACATGACTCTCAGTATAAGACCTGTACAGGAACCAGCGGCACCACATGACTCTCAGTATAAGACCTGTACAGGAACCAGTGGCACCACATGACTCTCAGTATAAGACCTGTACAGGAACCTCAGGCACCACATGACTCTCACTATAAGACCTGTACAGGAACCCCCGGCACCACATGACTCTCAGTATAAGGCCTGTACAGGAACCCCCGGTACACATGACTCTCAGTATAAGACCTGTACAGGAACCTCAGGCACCACATGACTCTCAGTATAAGACCTGTACAGGAACCTCAGGCACCACATGACTCTCAGTATAAGACCTGTACAGGAACCAGCGGCACCACATGACTCTCAGTATAAGACCTGTACAGGAACCTCAGGCACCACATGACTCTCAGTATAAGACCTGTACAGGAACCTCAGGCACCACATGACTCTCAGTATAAGACCTGTACAGGAACCAGCGGCACCACATGACTCTCAGTATAAGACCTGTACAGGAACCCCCGGCACCACATGACTCTCAGTATAAGACCTGTACAGGAACCCCCGGCACCACATGACTCTCAGTATTAGAACAGTACAGGAACCCCCGGCACCACATGACTCTCAGTATAAGACCTGTACAGGAACCAGCGGCACCACATGACTCTCAGTACAAGACCTGTACAGGAACCAGCGGCACCACATGACTCTCAGTATAAGACCTGTACAGGAACCCCCGGCACCACATGACTCTCAGTATAAGACCTGTACAGGAACCCCCGGCACCACATGACTCTCAGTATTAGAACAGTACAGGAACCTCAGGCACCACATGACTCTCAGTATAAGAATCTCACAGGATCCCCCGGCACCACATGACTCTCAGTATTAGAACTGTACAGGAACCTCAGGCACCACATGACTCTCAGTATAAGAACTGTACAGGAACCCCCGGCACCACATGACTCTCAGTATAAGACCTGTACAGGAACCCCCGGCACCACATAACTCTCAGTATAAGACCTGTACAGGAACCCCCGGCACCACATGACTCTCAGTATAAGACCTGTACAGGAACCCCCGGCACCACATGACTCTCAGTATAAGACCTGTACAGGAACCAGCGGCACCACATGACTCTCAGTATAAGACCTGTACAGGAACCAGCGGCACCACATGACTCTCAGTATAAGACCTGTACAGGAACCCCCGGCACCACATGACTCTCAGTATAAGACCTGTACAGGAACCTCAGGCACCACATGACTCTCAGTATAAGACCTGTACAGGAACTAGCGGCACCACATGACTCTTAGTATAAGACCTGTACAGGAACCAGCGGCACCACATCACTCTCAGTATAAGACCTGTACAGGAACCTCAGGCACCACATGACTCTCAGTATAAGACCTGTACAGGAACCAGCGGCACCACATGACTCTCAGTATAAGACCTGTACAGGAACCTCAGGCACCACATGACTCTCAGTATAAGACCTGTACAGGAACCTCAGGCACCACATGACTCTCAGTATAATACCTATACAGGAACTACCGGCACCACATGACTCTCAGTATAAGGCCTGTACAGGAACCCCCGGCACCACATGACTCTCAGTATAAGACCTGTACAGGAACCCCCGGCACCACATGACTCTCAGTATAAGACCTGTACAGGAACCAGCGGCACCACATGACTCTCAGTATAAGACCTGTACAGGAACCCCCGGCACCACATGACTCTCAGTATTAGAACTGTACAGGAACCTCAGGCACCACATGACTCTCACTATAAGAACTGCACAGGAACCCCCGGCACCACATGACTCTCAGTATTAGAACTGTACAGGAACCCCCGGCACCACATGACTCTCAGTATTAGAACTGTACAGGAACCTCAGGCACCACATGACTCTCAGTATAAGAACTGTACAGGAACCCCCGGCACCACATGACTCTCAGTATTAGAACTGTACAGGAACCTCAGGCACCACATGACTCTCAGTATAAGAACTGTACAGGAACCCCCGGCACCACATGACTCTCAGTATAAGACCTGTACAGGAACCCCCGGCACCACATGACTCTCAGTGTTAGAACTGTACAGGAACCTCAAGCACCACATGACTCTCAGTATAAGACCTGTACAGGAACCTCCGGCACCACGTGACTCTCAGTATAAGACCTGTACAGGAACCTCCGGCACCACATGACTCTCAGTATAAGACCTGTACAGGAACCAGCGGCACCACATGACTCTCAGTATAAGACCTGTACAGGAACCTCCGGCACCACATGACTCTCAGTATAAGACCTGTACAGGAACCCCCGGCACCACATGACTCTCAGTATTAGAACTGTACAGGAACCCCCGGCACCACTTGACTCTCAGTATAAGAACTGCAAAGGAACCCCCGGCACCACATGACTCTCAGTATTAGAACTGTACAGGAACCCCCGGCACCACATGACTCTCAGTATAAGACCTGTACAGGAACCAGTGGCACCACATGACTCTCAGTATAAGACCTGTACAGGAACCTCAGGCACCACATGACTCTCACTATAAGACCTGTACAGGAACCTCAGGCACCACATGACTCTCAGTATAAGACCTGTACAGGAACCCCCGGCACCACATGACTCTCAGTATAAGGCCTGTACAGGAACCCCCGGTACACATGACTCTCAGTATAAGACCTGTACAGGAACCTCAGGCACCACATGACTCTCAGTATAAGACCTGTACAGGAACCTCAGGCACCACATGACTCTCAGTATAAGACCTGTACAGGAACCCCCGGCACCACATGACTCTCAGTATAAGACCTGTACAGGAACCTCAGGCACCACATGAATCTCAGTATAAGACCTGTAGAGGAACCTCAGGCACCACATGACTCTCAGTATAAGACCTGTACAGGAACCAGCGGCACCACATGACTCTCAGAATAAGACCTGTACAGGAACCCCCGGCACCACATGACTCTCAGTATAAGACCTGTACAGGAACCCCCGGCACCACATGACTCTCAGTATTAGAACAGTACAGGAACCCCCGGCACCACATGACTCTCAGTATAAGACCTGTACAGGAACAAGCGGCACCACATGACTCTCAGTACAAGACCTGTACAGGAACCAGCGGCACCACATGACTCTCAGTATAAGACCTGTACAGGAACCCCCGGCACCACATGACTCTCAGTATAAGACCTGTACAGGAACCCCCGGCACCACATGACTCTCAGTATTAGAACAGTACAGAAACCTCAGGCACCACATGACTCTCAGTATAAGAACTGTACAGGAACCCCCGGCACCACATGACTCTCAGTATAAGACCTGTACAGGAACCCCCGGCACCACATAACTCTCAGTATAAGACCTGTACAGGAACCCCCGGCACCACATGACTCTCAGTATAAGACCTGTACAGGAACCCCCGGCACCACATGACTCTCAGTATAAGACCTGTACAGGAACCAGCGGCACCACATGACTCTCAGTATAAGACCTGTACAGGAACCAGCGGCACCACATGACTCTCAGTATAAGACCTGTACAGGAACCCCCGGCACCACATGACTCTCAGTATAAGACCTGTACAGGAACCTCAGGCACCACATGACTCTCAGTATAAGACCTGTACAGGAACTAGCGGCACCACATGACTCTTAGTATAAGACCTGTACAGGAACCAGCGGCACCACATCACTCTCAGTATAAGACCTGTACAGGAACCCCCGCACCACATGACTCTCAGTATAAGACCTGTACAGGAACCTCAGGCACCACATGACTCTCAGTATAAGACCTGTACAGGAACCAGCGGCACCACATGACTCTCAGTATAAGACCTGTACAGGAACCTCAGGCACCACATGACTCTCAGTATAAGACCTGTACAGGAACCTCAGGCACCACATGACTCTCAGTATAATACCTATACAGGAACTACCGGCACCACATGACTCTCAGTATAAGGCCTGTACAGGAACCCCCGGCACCACATGACTCTCAGTATAAGACCTGTACAGGAACCTCAGGCACCACATGACTCTCAGTATAAGACCTGTACAGGAACCAGCGGCACCACATGACTCTCAGTATAAGACCTGTACAGGAACCCCCGGCACCACATGACTCTCAGTATTAGAACTGTACAGGAACCTCAGGCACCACATGACTCTCACTATAAGAACTGCACAGGAACCCCCGGCACCACATGACTCTCAGTATTAGAACTGTACAGGAACCCCCGGCACCACATGACTCTCAGTATTAGAACTGTACAGGAACCTCAGGCACCACATGACTCTCAGTATAAGAACTGTACAGGAACCCCCGGCACCACATGACTCTCAGTATTAGAACTGTACAGGAACCTCAGGCACCACATGACTCTCAGTATAAGAACTGTACAGGAACCCCCGGCACCACATGACTCTCAGTATAAGACCTGTACAGGAACCCCCGGCACCACATGACTCTCAGTGTTAGAACTGTACAGGAACCTCAAGCACCACATGACTCTCAGTATAAGACCTGTACAGGAACCTCCGGCACCACGTGACTCTCAGTATAAGACCTGTACAGGAACCTCCGGCACCACATGACTCTCAGTATAAGACCTGTACAGGAACCAGCGGCACCACATGACTCTCAGTATAAGACCTGTACAGGAACCTCCGGCACCACATGACTCTCAGTATAAGACCTGTACAGGAACCCCCGGCACCACATGACTCTCAGTATTAGAACTGTACAGGAACCCCCGGCACCACATGACTCTCAGTATTAGAACTGTACAGGAACCCCCGGCACCACATGACTCTCAGTATTAGAACTGTACAGGAACCTCAGGCACCACATGACTGTCAGTATAAGAACCGTACAGGAACCCCCGGCACCACATGACTCTCAGTATTAGAACTGTACAGGAACCTCAGGCACCACATGACTCTCAGTATAAGAACTGTACAGGAACCCCCGGCACCACATGACTCTCAGTATAAGACCTGTACAGGAACCTCCGGCACCACATGACTCTCAGTATAAGACCTGTACAGGAACCCCGGCACCACATGACTCTCAGTATTAGAACTGTACAGGAACTTCAGGCACCACAATACTCTCAGTATAAAACCTGTACAGGAACCTCAGGCACCACATGACTCTCAGTATAAGAACTGTACAGGAACCCCCGGCACCACATGACTCTCAGTATTAGAACTGTACAGGAACCTCAGGCACCACATGACTCTCAGTATAAGAACTGTACAGGAACCCCCGGCACCACATGACTCTCAGTATAAGACCTGTACAGGAACCCCCGGCACCACATGACTCTCAGTATAAGACATGTACAGGAACCTAAGGCACCACATGACTCTCAGTATAAGACCTGTACAGGAACCTCCGGCACCACATGACTCTCAGTATAAGACCTGTACAGGAACCTCAGGCACCACATGACTCTCAGTATAAGACCTGTACAGGAACCTCAGGCACCACATGACTCTCAGTATAAGACCTGTACAGGAACCTCAGGCACCACATGACTCTCAGTATAAGACCTGTACAGGAAGCCCTGGCACCACATGACTCTCAGTATAAGAACTGTACAGGAACCCCCGGCACCACATGACTCTCAGTATAAGACCTGTACAGGAACCCCCGGCACCACATGACTCTCAGTATAAGACCTGTACAGGAACCTCAGGCACCACATGACTCTCAGTATAAGACCTGTACAGGAACCCCTGGCACCACATGACACTCAGTATAAGAACTGTACAGGAACCCCCGGCACCACATGATTCTCAGTATTAGAACTGTACAGGAACCCCCAGCACCACATGACTCTCAGTATTAGAACTGTACAGGAACCTCAGGCACCACATGACTCTCAGTATAAGAACTGTACAGGAACCCCCGGCACCACATGACTCTCAGTATTAGAACGGTACAGGAACCCCCGGCACCACTTGACTCTCAGTATAAGAACTGTACAGGAACCCCCGGCACCACATGACTCTCAGTATAAGACCTGTACAGGAACCCCCGGCACCACTTGACTCTCAGTATAAGAACTGTACAGGAACCCCCGGCACCACTTGACTCTCAGTATAAGACCTGTACAGGAACCCCCGGCACCACATGACTCTCAGTATAAGAACTGTACAGGAACCCCCGGCACCACTTGACTCAGTATAAGAACTGCACAGGAACCCCCGGCACCACATGACTCTCAGTATTAGAACTGTACAGGAACCCCCGGCACCACATGACTCTCAGTATTAGAACTGTACAGGAACCTCAGGCACCACATGACTGTCAGTATAAGAACTGTACAGGAACCCCCGGCACCACATGACTCTCAGTATTAGAACTGTACAGGAACCTCAGGCACCACATGACTCTCAGTATAAGAACTGTACAGGAACCCCCGGCACCACATGACTCTCAGTATAAGACCTGTACAGGAACCCCCGGCACCACATGACTCTCAGTATAAGACCTGTACAGGAACCCCGGCACCACATGACTCTCAGTATTAGAACTGTACAGGAACTTCAGGCACCACAATACTCTCAGTATAAGACCTGTACAGGAACCTCAGGCACCACATGACTCTCAGTATAAGACCTGTACAGGAACCCCCGGCACCACATGACTCTCAGTATTAGAACTGTACAGGAACCTCAGGCACCACATGACTCTCAGTATAAGAACTGTACAGGAACCCCCGGCACCACATGACTCTCAGTATAAGACCTGTACAGGAACCCCCGGCACCACATGACTCTCAGTATAAGACCTGTACAGGAACCCCCGGCACCACATGACTCTCAGTATAAGACCTGTACAGGAACCCCCGGCACCACATGACTCTCAGTATAAGACCTGTACAGGAACCCCCGGCACCACATGACTCTCAGTATAAGACCTGTACAGGAACCAGCGGCACCACATGACTCTCAGTATAAGACCTGTACAGGAACCTAAGGCACCACATGACTCTCAGTATAAGACCTGTACAGGAACCTCCGGCACCACATGACTCTCAGTATAAGACCTGTACAGGAACCTCAGGCACCACATGACTCTCAGTATAAGACCTGTACAGGAAGCCCTGGCACCACATGACTCTCAGTATAAGAACTGTACAGGAACCCCCGGCACCACATGACTCTCAGTATAAGACCTGTACAGGAACCCCCGGCACCACATGACTCTCAGTATAAGACCTGTACAGGAACCTCAGGCACCACATGACTCTCAGTATAAGACCTGTACAGGAACCCCTGGCACCACATGACACTCAGTATAAGAACTGTACAGGAACCCCCGGCACCACATGATTCTCAGTATTAGAACTGTACAGGAACCCCCGGCACCACATGACTCTCAGTATTAGAACTGTACAGGAACCCCCGGCACCACATGACTCTCAGTATAAGACCTGTACAGGAACCAGCGGCACCACATGACTCTCAGTACAAGACCTGTACAGGAACCAGCGGCACCACATGACTCTCAGTATAAGACCTGTACAGGAACCTCCGGCACCACGTGACTCTCAGTATAAGACCTGTACAGGAACCCCCGGCACCACTTGACTCTCAGTATAAGAACTGTACAGGAACCCCCGGCACCACTTGACTCTCAGTATAAGAACTGTACAGGAACCTCAGGCACCACATGACTCTCAGTATAAGAACTGTACAGGAACCCCCGGCACCACATGACTCTCAGTATAAGACCTGTACAGGAACCCCCGGCACCACATGACTCTCAGTGTTAGAACTGTACAGGAACCTCAAGCACCACATGACTCTCAGTATAAGACCTGTACAGGAACCTCCGGCACCACGTGACTCTCAGTATAAGACCTGTACAGGAACCTCCGGCACCACATGACTCTCAGTATAAGACCTGTACAGGAACCAGCGGCACCACATGACTCTCAGTATAAGACCTGTACAGGAACCTCCGGCACCACATGACTCTCAGTATAAGACCTGTACAGGAACCCCCGGCACCACATGACTCTCAGTATTAGAACTGTACAGGAACCCCCGGCACCACATGACTCTCAGTATTAGAACTGTACAGGAACCCCCGGCACCACATGACTCTCAGTATTAGAACTGTACAGGAACCTCAGGCACCACATGACTGTCAGTATAAGAACTGTACAGGAACCCCCGGCACCACATGACTCTCAGTATTAGAACTGTACAGGAACCTCAGGCACCACATGACTCTCAGTATAAGAACTGTACAGGAACCCCCGGCACCACATGACTCTCAGTATAAGACCTGTACAGGAACCCCGGCACCACATGACTCTCAGTATTAGAACTGTACAGGAACTTCAGGCACCACAATACTCTCAGTATAAGACCTGTACAGGAACCTCAGGCACCACATGACTCTCAGTATAAGAACTGTACAGGAACCCCCGGCACCACATGACTCTCAGTATTAGAACTGTACAGGAACCTCAGGCACCACATGACTCTCAGTATAAGAACTGTACAGGAACCCCCGGCACCACATGACTCTCAGTATAAGACCTGTACAGGAACCCCCGGCACCACATGACTCTCAGTATAAGACCTGTACAGGAACCTAAGGCACCACATGACTCTCAGTATAAGACCTGTACAGGAAGCCCTGGCACCACATGACTCTCAGTATAAGAACTGTACAGGAACCCCCGGCACCACATGACTCTCAGTATAAGACCTGTACAGGAACCCCCGGCACCACATGACTCTCAGTATAAGACCTGTACAGGAACCTCAGGCACCACATGACTCTCAGTATAAGACCTGTACAGGAACCCCTGGCACCACATGACACTCAGTATAAGAACTGTACAGGAACCCCCGGCACCACATGATTCTCAGTATTAGAACTGTACAGGAACCCCCGGCACCACATGACTCTCAGTATTAGAACTGTACAGGAACCCCCGGCACCACATGACTCTCAGTATAAGACCTGTACAGGAACCAGCGGCACCACATGACTCTCAGTACAAGACCTGTACAGGAACCAGCGGCACCACATGACTCTCAGTATAAGACCTGTACAGGAACCTCCGGCACCACGTGACTCTCAGTATAAGACCTGTACAGGAACCCCCGGCACCACTTGACTCTCAGTATAAGAACTGTACAGGAACCCCCGGCACCACTTGACTCTCAGTATAAGAACTGTACAGGAACCTCAGGCACCACATGACTCTCAGTATAAGAACTGTACAGGAACCCCCGGCACCACATGACTCTCAGTATAAGACCTGTACAGGAACCCCCGGCACCACATGACTCTCAGTGTTAGAACTGTACAGGAACCTCAAGCACCACATGACTCTCAGTATAAGACCTGTACAGGAACCTCCGGCACCACGTGACTCTCAGTATAAGACCTGTACAGGAACCTCCGGCACCACATGACTCTCAGTATAAGACCTGTACAGGAACCAGCGGCACCACATGACTCTCAGTATAAGACCTGTACAGGAACCTCCGGCACCACATGACTCTCAGTATAAGACCTGTACAGGAACCCCCGGCACCACATGACTCTCAGTATTAGAACTGTACAGGAACCCCCGGCACCACATGACTCTCAGTATTAGAACTGTACAGGAACCTCAGGCACCACATGACTCTCAGTATAAGAACTGTACAGGAACCCCCGGCACCACATGACTCTCAGTATAAGACCTGTACAGGAACCCCCGGCACCACATGACTCTCAGTATAAGACCTGTACAGGAACCTCAGGCACCACATGACTCTCAGTATAAGACCTGTACAGGAACCCCTGGCACCACATGACACTCAGTATAAGAACTGTACAGGAACCCCCGGCACCACATGATTCTCAGTATTAGAACTGTACAGGAACCCCCGGCACCACATGACTCTCAGTATTAGAACTGTACAGGAACCTCAGGCACCACATGACTCTTAGTATAAGAACTGTACAGGAACCCCCGGCACCACATGACTCTCAGTATTAGAACTGTACAGGAACCTCAGGCACCACATGACTCTCAGTATAAGAACTGTACAGGAACCCCCGGCACCACATGACTCTCAGTATAAGACCTGTACAGGAACCCCCGGCACCACATGACTCTCAGTATAAGACCTGTACAGGAACCCCCGGCACCACATGACTCTCAGTATAAGACCTGTACAGGAACCTCCAGCACCACTTGACTCTCAGTATAATAACTGTACAGGAACCCCCGGCACCACATGACTCTCAGTATAAGACCTGTACAGGAACCCCCGGCACCACATGACTCTCAGTATAAGACCTGTACAGGAACCCCCGGCACCACATGACTCTCAGTATAAGAACTGTACAGGAACCCCCGGCACCACATGACTCTCAGTATAAGAACTGTACAGGAACCCCCGGCACCACATGACTCTCAGTATAAGAACTGTACAGGAACCCCCACAGCAGCAACGCTCTCATTTCACCTGAAATAAAGTAATTTTCACACAAGCTAAACCTCCTTTTTCTTTTGATAATTTAACAGATTTTTTTCAATGATGAATCTAATTGATAAATAAAACAAAGTCACACAGGCCCCGCCTCCATGTGAGATTATGACATCATCAAACTTTGAAATGTGAACACATCCTGTTTGTTTCAGTCCCAAAATAAATGCAGAATAATAATATTAATAATTGTGTTTTTGTCTCCTCAGCCCTCCCCTGACTCCTCCCCCTCTGGCCCCTCCTCCCCCTCTGGCCCCTCCTCCCTGGTGTGCGACTTGCGGTTCCCTGACAGTTCCACGGCGCGCACGGTGAAGGTGGTGTTGCCGGTTCTGCAGATCACGGCGGGGTTTCTGGTTCCACTAATCCTGATGAGCTTCTGTTACGGCTCCATCGTGGTGACGCTTCTGAGGGGGCGGAGCCTCGGGGGTGGGGGGCGGGGCTTCAAGAGGGAGCGCGCCATCCGCCTGGTCCTGATGGTGGCGCTGGTGTTCGTCCTGTGCCACGCCCCCTTTAACACCGCACTGCTGTGTTCCACCATTCTGCAGTTTAGACCCAGAGACTGTCAGGTGAGAGCGTGTTCTGTGTGTCACCAGCAGGGGGCGTAACAGTGCTGCAGGTGAGAGGGCGTGTTCTGTGTGTCACCAGCAGGGGGCGTAACAGTGCTGCAGGTGAGAGGGCGTGTTCTGTGTGTCACCAGCAGGGGGCGTAACAGTGCTGCAGGTGAGAGGGCGTGTTCTGTGTGTCACCAGCAGGGGGCGTAACAGTGCTGCAGGTGAGAGGGCGTGTTCTGTGTGTCACCAGCAGGGGGCGTAACAGTGCTGCAGGTGAGAGGGCATGTTCTGTGTGTCACCAGCAGGGGGCGTAACAGTGCTGCAGGTGAGAGGGCGTGGTCTGTGTGTCACCAGCAGGGGCGTAACAGTGCTGCAGGTGAGAGGGCGTGGTCTGTGTGTCACCAGCAGGGGGTGTAACATTAGTGCTGCAGGTGAGAGGGCGTGTTCTGTGTGTCACCAGCAGGGGGCGTAACAGTGCTGCAGGTGAGAGGGCGTGTTCTGTGTGTCACCAGCAGGGGGCATAACATTAGCCCTGCAGGGCGTGTTCTGTGTGTCACCAGCAGGGGGTGTAACATTAGTGCTGCAGGTGAGAGGGCGTGTTCTGTGTGTCACCAGCAGGGGGCGTAACAGTGCTGCAGGTGAGAGGGCGTGTTCTGTGTGTCACCAGCAGGGGGCGTAACAGTGCTGCAGGTGAGAGGGCGTGTTCTGTGTGTCACCAGCAGGGGGCGTAACATTAACGCTGCAGGTGAGAGGGCGTGTTCTGTGTGTCACCAGCAGGGGGCGTAACATTAGCGCTGCAGGTGAGAGGGCGTGGTCTGTGTGTCACCAGCAGGGGGCGTAACATTAGCCCTGCAGGTGAGAGGGCGTGGTCTGTGTGTCACCAGCAGGGGGCGTAACAGTGCTGCAGGTGAGAGGTCGTGTTGTGTGTGTCACCAGCAGGGGGCGTAACAGTGCTGCAGGTGAGAGGGCGTGTTCTGTGTGTCACCAGCAGGGGGCGTAACAGTGCTGCAGGTGAGAGGACGTGTTCTGTGTGTCACCAGCAGGGGGCGTAACATTAGCCCTGCAGGTGAGAGGGCGTGGTCTGTGTGTCACCAGCAGGGGGCGTAACAGTGCTGCAGGTGAAAGTGTTCACAGCAGCAGTGCGAGAAGGCTCCTCCCACAAATCAATAAACATAATAGTTCTGTTCAATCAGAAACATAAGACTTTAATAAATAATACAATAAATTCACAAATGTGTCGCGGTTTAAAGCAAAAATGGAAAAATAAAAAAATTGACTGACGAAGCTACTTTGTCACGTCTGTGTTCTGGTAAATGTCCACCAGAGGGCGCACACAGTCACTCAGAACCCAGACCAAAGTAGAAAAACACAAAAGGTTGTTTTTAGATCACATTTGTTGGAAAAGAAGTAAAAGAAAAGAAAAGACAGTGATAGAAGAGGTTCTCAAACTGTGGTACGTGTACGACTGGTGATTCCTCTAGAGTGCAAACATCTGCTCAAGTTAAAGGCATTTTACGCCACATTTTTGTTATCTTTTGGGTTTTTCCTTGTGTAAAACTAGAAAAGCAATTAAGTAGTCACATAAGACCTAGAATAGACCTGGTTTAGTCCTGGTTTAGTCCAAACAGAGGAGCATAAATGAGACTTAATCCTCGTGTTTTCATAAAAGGCCAAAATGTCACATGTTTTGTGGAGAAACAGATGTATTTCTTCATCTGACATTTCAGATACAAACTCAGCCCCTGTGAGTGGGGAGGAGGAGGAGTTAGGGGAGGAGTTTGGGGAGGAGTTTAGGGAGGAGTTTGGGGAGGAGTTTGGGGAGGCCATGGAGGAGGACTATCAGTCGACCTTCAAAGAAATTCTGTCAAACCGTCCGGCGCCTCAGGAGGAGGAAGCAGGTCTCTACCTGCACCATGGAGACCTGCTGACCTCTGACCTCTGACCTCGACTGGGGATGTGGTCGGACGGTGGAAGGACTTTGAGGACCTCTTTAATCCCACTGTCATGTCTTCTGAAGAGGAAGCAGAGACTGAGGACTCAGAGACTCGTCCATCACCCGAGCTGAAGTCACTGAGGTTGTTGGCTCCTCAGTGGCTCCTCAGTGGCTCCTCAGTGGCTCCTCAGTGGCTCCTCAGTGGCTCCTCGGTGGCTCCTCGGTGGCTCCTCAGTGGCTCCTCAGTGGCTCCTCAGTGGCTCCTCAGTGGCTCCTCAGTGGCTCCTCGGTGGCTCCTCGGTGGCTCCTCAGTGGCTCCTCAGTGGCTCCTCGGTGGCTCCTCGGTGGCTCCTCAGTGGCTCCTCAGTGGCTCCTCAGTGGCTCCTCGGTGGCTCCTCAGTGGCTCCTCAGTGGCTCCTCGGTGGCTCCTCGGTGGCTCCTCAGTGGCTCCTCAGTGGCTCCTCAGTGGCTCCTCGGTGGCTCCTCAGTGGCTCCTCAGTGGCTCCTCAGTGGCTCCTCGGTGGCTCCTCGGTGGCTCCTCAGTGGCTCCTCAGTGGCTCCTCAGTGGCTCCTCAGTGGCTCCTCGGTGGCTCCTCGGTGGCTCCTCGGTGGCTCCGGGATGAGATCCTGAGGACCTAAAGTCTCTGGATGTTGTAGGACTGTCTCTGACACGTCTCTAGAACAGGGCGTGGCGGTCGGGGACAGTGTCTCTGGCAGACCGGGGTGGTGGTCCCTCTGTTCAAGAAGGAGGAGCAGAGGGTGTGTCCCACCTACAGAGGACCACACTCCTCAGACTCCCATAAGGTCTATTCCAGGTCCTGGAGGAGAATCTGACCCATAGAACCTCAGATTCAGGAGGAGCAGGTTTAGGTCCTGGTGGTGCAACACTGGACCAGCTCTAGACTCTCCACCAGGGGGCGCCAGGGCTCATGGGAGTTTGCACAGTCACATGTGCTTTGTGGATCTGGAGAAGACTTTCGAGTCAGAGCTTTTCAGATGTTTCATGTTCTCTCTCTCTTTTTTTCTCTCTCCCCTGACCTCTGACCCCTCCCCTGACCTCTCCCCCTCTAGTCCTGGGACCGCCTGGACTCGGCTCTGGCTCTCACACAGACTCTGGCTCTTCTTCACTGCGTTCTGAACCCGCTGCTTTACGGCTTTAACAGCGCCCTCTTCAGGACACGCTTCTGCAGCCTCGTGCACAAGCTCCGCCCACAGAGACGCCTGTCCTCCACCAGCCAATCCGAGCGCAGCACCCACTACACGCTCTGACCAATCCCACCTTTGAGTCGCAGCTGATGTTGATGACGGACGAGACGTGGATTTA